>NC_041381.1:703163488-703170522 GCF_002162155.2 Triticum dicoccoides
GACTCGTCCCCCTCATCTTCCTCGGCGGACGGGCGAGCTCCCTTGCCCTTCTTCTTTTTATTCTTGGACTTGCTGAAGTCGAAATCGAGGTTGACATCGTCGAGATCGCCGTTGGCCTCAGACTTACCGCCCTCGAGCTCGGATGCGGCGGTGGAGGCGGGAGGCTCGTCCTCGTCCTGGTCCGGGTCCTCGGCAGCCGCGAGGGCGTCGAAGGTGCTCATCCCGCCCCTGCCCTTCTTCTTCTTCCTCCTCCTCCTCCTCCTCCTCCTCCTCTTCTTCTTCTTCTTCTTCTTCTTCTTCTTCTTCTTCTTCTTCTTCTTCTTCTTCTTCTTCTTCTTCTTCTTCTTCTTTCTTCTTCTTCTTCTTCTTCTTCTTCTTCTTCTTCGACTCGTCCCCCTGGTCTTCCTCGGCGGACGGGTGAGCTCCCTTGCCCTTCTTCTTTTTCTTCTTGGACTTGCTGAAGTTGAAATCAAGGTTGACATCGTCGAGATCGCCGTTGGCCTCAGACTTACCGTCCTCGAGCGCGGATGCGGCGGTGGAGGCGGGGGGCTCGTCCTGGTCCTGGTCCGGGTCCTCGGCAGCCATGAGGGCGTCGAAGGCGCTCATCCTGCCACTACCCTTCTTATTCTTCTTCTTCTTGTCGGTCAAGATGACGTTGATCGACTCGTCCCCCTCGTCCTCCCCTGGCGGCGGACTCGTAGTAGTCATCGTCGTTGTCGTGCGCGGCGCACTTGCCTCCCTTCTTCCCCTTCTTGCCACCCTTCTTGGGCGGCGGCGTGCAGCGACTGCGCGGCCTCGTCGTCCTGCAGCAGGGAGTACTAGTCGTCGTCGATGGCGGCGTTCTTCTTGCACCCCATCAGCGCGGCGCGCGGGGTCTAGACTGGGAGTCGGGGTGGGGCTTGGGGTGGGAGATGGAATGCGGCGGAGGATGGGGATCAATGGATGGATGTATTGGGGGAGCGGCGAAAGAAAACCCTACTTTCACCACTGCTCAAGAATTCATCTGATTAATCAGTTAACGGGCCAATTAATCCCTACTCGTAGGGTGACCGAATCGAATAGCACCCATTCATCATGTTAACTGGTCAAGCCGATTAATTGGCACGTTAGACCGATTAATTGGTTGTTAGGCCGATTAATCGTTGCTGACCCATTAACTTGTGGGCAAACAAAGCCCAAGAATTTTCCCTGTAACCCCTCCACTAGTAGAAAAGGGGGCAATGGCCCAGGCCAGTTCAGCCCATTAGTCCCGGTTCAATCCAGAACTGGGACCAATGGAGCTATTTGCCCCGGTTCGTGAGCCCAGGGGGCCGGCCGGGCCACGTGGTCCATTGGTCCCGGTTCGTCCGGACCTTTTGGTCCCGGTTGGTGGAACGAACTGGGACCAATGGTCCTGGCTCCTGGCCCACCACTATTGGTCCCGGTTGGTGGCATGAACCGGGACCAAAGGGTTCCCTTTAGTCCCGGTTCATGCCACCAACCGGGTCTAATGGTGCTGCCTATATATAGCCCCTCGCGCAAGAGCAGAGCACACTGCTCTGTTTTTTCTGGCCGAGGGGGAGAGGGCTTGGTGATGCTCTAGCTCACCTCCTATGCACACAAGATGTTCGATGGAATGCCCGAGCCACACTACTTAAGGTTTCTCCTCTCCAAGCTCGACCGCCAAGCTCCATTTTCCTTAATATTTATCTAGGTTTAGCGGTCCGTCACGCCCCGTCCCCGTCTTCATCGCCGTCGATCACCCGCGCCGATCTCATCGCCGGCACCACCGTGGTGAGCCTCTTGTTCTTATCTTCTTTCTGAAAGGAAAAATATTATTACTTGTTTGTTTAGATATATACTTGTATTATTTTCATACTTTTATTATTGCATCTTATATAGTGCGATGGTTTTGGTATCCGCCCCCGTCGGCCCTCGTCATGTCTATGATTCGGATGTGATATATATTATCTTTTCATAACTATTGGTTCATTTATCGTTTATGAAAATTATGCCGACCAACGTGACATAGATTTTATTTATCTAGGAGGTTGTTGAACCGGAAATTCCAACCGACCCTATTGTCGAGAGGTTAAATTTAGTTGAAGAAGAAAACAACTTCTTGAAGGAAAAAATAAAAAAACTTGAGGAGGAGAAGATGATATTGGAGTTGCATGTTGCGGATGTCGTCGATGATCACAAGATCAAGATGGATGCAATGCGCTTGAAGATGAGAAAGATTAGAAAATATGCCATTCATACCGAGGCTTGGTATCATTATGCCGTTGGATCAGTTGTTACCTTGGTTGCGATTATGATCGCATTTGTTTTCGCATTGAAATGTTTTACATAGTTTCAATGTATGGTTTAATTAATTTAGATGCTCTGCAGAGCTTTATGTTGTTAGATGAGAACTATGTATGTACTTTGGTTTTTATGTGATGATGAACTTCTATTAATTTGGTCACTTAATTATCTATTCATGATGTTTTGTAATGATTTTTGACACACTTAATTATATATAATGCACGCAGATGAACCGGCAATGGATGTACGGTGACAGACACACCTCCGAGTACATTAAGGGCGTGCATGATTTTCTCGAAGTGGCTGAGGCAAACAAGCAGAATGGTTTTATGTGTTGTCCATGCCCTATATGTGGGAATACGAAGTCTTACTCTGACCGGAAAATCCTTCACACCCACCTCCTTTACAAGGGTTTCATGCCACACTATAATGTTTGGACGAGGCACGGAGAAATAGGGGTTATGATGGAAGACGGCGAGGAAGAAGAGTACGATGAAAACTATGTGCCCCCTGAATACGGTGATGCTACTGAACATCAAGATGCACCAGACGATGTGCACGATGGTGCTGCAACGGGCGAAGCTGCTGAAGATCAAGAGGAACCAGACGATGTGCCCGATGATGATGATCTCCGCCGGGTCATTGTCGATGCAAGGACACAATGCGAAAGTCAAAAGGAGAAGCTGAAGTTCGATCGCATGTTAGAGGATCACAAAAAGGGGTTGTACCCCAATTGCGAAGATGGCGACACAAAGCTCGGTACCGTACTCGAATTGCTGCAGTGGAAGGCAGAGCATGCTTTGCCTGATAAAGGATTTGAGAAGCTACTGAAAATAATGAAGAAGAAGCTTCCAAAGGATAACGAATTGCCCGACAGTACATACGCAGCAAAGAAGGTCGTATGCCCTCTAGGATTGGAGGTGGAGAAGATACATGCATGCCCTAATGACTGCATCCTCTACCGCGGTGCCTACAAGGATCTGAACGCATGCCCGGTATGCGGTGCATTGCGGTATAAGATCAGACGAGATGACCCTGGTGATGTTGACGGTGAGCCTCCCAGGAAGAGGGTTCCTGCGAAGGTGATGTGGTATGCTCCTATAATACCACGGTTGAAACGTCTGTTCAGAAACGGAGAGCATGCCAAGTTGATGCGATGCCACAGTGAGGACCGTAAGAAAGACGGGAAGTTGAGAGCACCCGCTGACGGGTCGCCGTGGAGAAAAATTGAGAGAAAGTACTGGGATGAGTTTGCAAAGGACCCAAGGAACGTATGGTTTGCTTTAAGCGCGGATGGCATTAATCCTTTCGGGGAGCAGAGCAGCAATCACAGCACCTGGCCCGTGACTCTATGTATGTATAACCTTCCTCCTTGGATGTGCATGAAGCGGAAGTTCATTATGACGCCAGTTCTCATCCAAGGCCCTAAGCAACCCGGCAACGACATTGATGTGTACCTAAGGCCATTAGTTGAAGAACTTTTACAGCTGTGGAATGGAAACGGTGTACATACGTGGGATGAGCACAAAAAGGAGGAATTTGACCTAAAGGCGTTGCTGTTCGTGACCATCAACGATTGGCCCGCTCTCAGTAACCTTTCAGGACAGACAAATAAGGGATACCACGCATGCACGCACTGTTTACTTGACACCGATAGTATATACCTGGGAAGCTGCAGGAAGAATGTGTACCTGGGCCATCGTCGATTTCTTCCGACCAAGCATCAATGTCGAAAGAAAGGCAAGCATTTCAAAAGCGAGGCAGATCACCGGAAGAAGCCCGCCATGCGTACCGGTGATCACGTACTTGCTATGGTCAATGATTTACACGTAATCTTTGGAAAGGGTCCCGGCGGACTAGCTGTTCCGAATGACGCTGAGAATCACGCACCCATGTGGAAGAAGAAATCTATATTTTGGGACCTACCCTACTGGGAAGACCTAGAGGTCCGCTCTTCGATCGACGTGATGCACGTGACGAAGAACCTTTGCGTGAACCTGCTAGGCTTCTTGGGCGTGTATGGGAAGACAAAAGATACACCTGAGGCACGAGAGGACCTGCAACGCTTGCACGAAAAAGAGGGCATGCCTCCGAAGCAGTATGAAGGTCCTGCCAGCTACGCTCTTACGAAAGAAGAGAAAGAAATATTCTTTCAATGCCTGCTCAGTATGAAGGTCCCGACTGGCTTCTCGTCGAATATAAAGGGAATAATAAATATGCCAGAGAAAAAGTTCCAGAACCTAAAGTCTCATGACTGCCACGTGATTATGACGCAACTGCTTCCGGTTGCATTGAGGGGGCTTCTACTGGAAAACGTCCGATTAGCCATTGTGAAGCTATGTGCATTCCTCAATGCAATATCTCAGAAGGTGATCGATCCAGAAATCGTACCAATGCTAAGGAGTGATGTGGCGCAATGTCTTGTCAGTTTCGAGCTGGTGTTCCCACCATCCTTCTTCAATATCATGACGCACGTCCTAGTTCATCTAGTCGACGAGATTGTCATTCTGGGGCCCGTATTTCTACACAATATGTACCCCTTTGAGAGGTTCATGGGAGTCCTAAAGAAATATGTTCGTAACCGTGCTAGGCCAGAAGGAAGCATCTCCATGGGCCATCAAACAGAGGATGTCATCGGGTTTTGTGTTGACTTCATTCCTGGCCTTAAGAAGATAGGTCTCCCCAAATCGCGGTATGAGGGGAGACTGACTGGCAAAGGCACGCTTGGAAGGGACTCAATAATATGCAGGGACGGATATTCTTGGTCTCAAGCACACTACACAGTTCTACAGAACTCTACCTTGGTGACCCCGTATGTCGATGAACACAAGAACAGTCTGCGCTCCAAACACCCGGAGCAATGCGACGACTGGATTACATGTGAACACATCAGGACTTTCAGCAGTTGGTTGGAAACACGTCTCAGAGGTGACAACACTGTTTGTGATGAGCTGTACTTGTTGTCCAGGGGACCATCTTCGACTGTAATGATTTGGAAAGGATACGAGATAAATGGGAATATATTTTACACGATTGACCAAGATGAAAAGAGCACCAACCAAAATAGCGGTGTCCGCTTTGATGCAGCAACCGACAATGGAAATGACACATATTATGGTTACATAGTAGACATATGGGAACTTGACTACGGAGTAGATTTTAAGGTCCCTTTGTTTAAGTGCAAGTGGGTCAATCTGTCAGGAGGCGGGGTACAGGTAGACCCACAGTACAGAATGACAACAGTGGATCTGAAAAATCTTGGGTACACTGACGAACCGTTCATCCTAGCCAATGATGTGGCACAGGTTATCTATGTGAAGGACATGTCTACCAGACCAAGGAAAAGAAAAGATAAGGAAGCGAATACATCATACAATGAGCCAAAGCGCCACATAGTTCTTTCAGGAAAAAGGGACATCCTGGGAGTGGAGGGCAAGACAGACATGTCTGAAGAGTATGAAAAGTTTCATGAAATTCCCCCCTTCAAAGTCAAGGCTGACCCAAGCATCCTGATAAACGATGAAGATTATCCATGGTTACGGCGCAATAAGCAAACGACACAAGCGAAGAAAAAGTGAAGACTTTCTCCCGCAACTATTATATATGATGATACCATGCCAACTTTGTAACAGACGAGTATGATACCATTGTCCGTTTTGTACATGCACATGCTATGCCAACGTTTTCAGAGTTCATTTGAAAACTATGAATTTGAAAACCTCGCCAACCGAAGGGCGCTCACACCGGTTTATAAGCCCGTCCCTCTACACGCCTTGTTGAGCTCACAAACTTGTGATTCACACAAATTTCAAAGAAAACTAATGGCACAAACAGAAAGTTTATAATTTTGCTGACCTAAAAGCAAAAAGAATTAAAAAATAAAGCAAAAAACCAAAATAAAATAATTAATGCAGAAAACAAAATGAAAAACTGGATAAAAATAAAAATAGCAACAATAAGTATTTTATTGTAAGTAGAAACAAAATAAAATGAATAAAGCAACAAAGAAAACAAAAAAGTGTTTTCAAATTTGAAAACTAATGGCACTAATAGAAAGTTTATAATTTTTCTAAAACTACAAGCAAAAAGAATTAAAAAATAAAGCAAAAAACAAAAGAAAATAAATAATGTAGAAAACAAAACAAAAAAAACTAGAAAAAAAATAAAAATAGCAAAAATAAGTATTTTGTTGTAAGTAGAAACAAAATAAAATGAATAAAGCAACAAAGAAAACAAAAAAAGTGTTTTCAAATTTAAAAACTAATGGCACTAACAGAAAGTTTATAATTTTTCTAAAACTAAAAGCAAAAAAGAATTAAAAAATAAAGAAAATAAATAATACAGAAAACAAAACAAAAAACTTGAAAAAAGTGCCACCTACTGGGCCCCCACGGCCTGAATACGACTAGAAACCCTACCATGGGCCAGGATTCAGGCCCGCAGGAGGCCCAGTAGGCCCACAGGGACAGATTGCAGGGTTAGGCCCGAAAGCCTGCTTAAGAGAGGAGCTCGAGAGGGAAGGCGCACCGCACCTTATAAACAGGTGCGCCTCCCTCTCAACTAGCGAGGTGGGACTAAATATTAGGTTCGGGGCAGCACAGGCCTTTGGTCCCGGTTGGTGGCACCAACCGGGGCTAAAGGGGTGCATTAGTCCCAGTTGGTGCTACGACCCGGGACTAATGCCCCCCTTTAGTCCCGGTTGGTGCCACCAAACGGGACCAAAGGCCGCCGCTTCCCGCCCTTTCGGC
>NC_041381.1:703171114-703176919 GCF_002162155.2 Triticum dicoccoides
GCTGTGAGCCGCCGCCCGGCTCTTTTAATGTTTAAGCTCTTTTTTTATTTTTATGCTCTGTTTTTTATGTTTTAATTTTTTTGTTCATATGTGATGTATATGTGTATGTGGCTATAATGTATATGTGTATGTGAACAATGCAAAAGATAGTTTTTTAGAAAAATTAGGATTTTTTTCTGTTCATAGATTTTTTTGGTGATATTAATTAGTGTAAATATGCAAATGTTTGTATATTCATATGAACAATGAATTAGGCAATGCTACTTCATGTATTTTTAAGAAGGAAGAAGAAGAAAAAGAATGAGAGGAAAAAGGAAATAAGAAGAGGAAGAAAGGAGAAGAAGAGGGGAGAGGAGGAGAAATAAATAAGAAGAAGAAAAAAGAAGAAAAAGAAGAGGAGAAGAAGAAAGGAATAGAGGAGAAGAAGAAAAAATAGAATTTTTTTTCTATTTTTTCTTCTTCTCCTCTATTCTTTTCTTCTTCTCCTCTTTTTTTTCTTCTTCTTTTTCTTCTTCTTCTTCCTTCTTCCTTCTTCCTCTTTTCTTCCTTTTTCCTTATTTTCCTTTCTCGAGGGATAAGAAGAAAAAGAAGAGGAGAAGAAGAAAGAAAGGAATAGAGGAGAAAGAAGAAACTTTGACACGAGGGGGGGGGTACCGATACCCCCTCCCCGATAACATTATTTTCCCATGTATATGTATGTTGCTTCGTTGTCGATATAACGAGGGTGTCGAGGATCACCGAGGGGTCGAGGGTCGGGAACTAGGGTAGAGGGTCGAGGGTCGTTAAGGGGTCAAGGGTCGAAGGTTTCAGGGTCGAGGGTCGTTAAGGGGTCAAGGGTCGAAGGTTTCAGGGTCGAGGGTTCCTATAGTGTCAAAGTATTGAAGAAATCCATGGCTTCATCATTAGCCGGAAGTAACCATGCCATGATGGTACGAAGTCCTCCAAAGTTATTCTGGAATGGAGTCCCGGATAGGATAATTTGCCTTTTTGTACGAATTTCAGCAAATGCCTTCTAAATAATGATATTCAGAAGGTTCTTGCTGAACTTTGTACCAAAAAGCGAATTATCCTATCTGGGACTCCGTTCCAAAATAACTTTGGAGAGCTTCGTACCATCATGCACCTGTTACTTTCGCCTAATGATGAAGACATGGTTTTGTTGAATCCTTTGACACTAGGCAACCTCCCGACCCCTCGGCGATCCTCGACCCCTTGACCCTCGACCGCTCGGCGATCCACGACCCTCTACCCTACCGCGGGCGTCGATGCCCACGTCACTTGTGGGACATAGATGTAGTGTTCAACGCCGACCCCCTCCCGATAGCTTCAACACGTGGGGGGTCGATATTACCCCCTCCTAGCTTGAAGCGTTCTCGAGGCCACCCCCTAACCCTTGAAGCGTTGTCGAGGCCACCCCAAACCCTAGAGAAGCAGCGTCGAGGCCACTAATATGATTCCTTATTGTGATTAGCTAGCTAGTTCTACGTTTGCCACTAATATATCCATATCTGTCATGTTTGAATAATAATTTCCATGTTGTAAATATTTGTAGAAACTATGGACACCCCCCGAGACGAAGCACAAGAAGCGTTGTTGAGGGACATAATCGCACAAGGAAGTGATGCCGTCTCCTCGTTGATGTTTCTCAACGACAACGATGGTCTAGAAGGAGAGGGTGAAGAAGCAGCTGGCTATGATTTACATGGCTCCGATGACCCAATGCCGGTGCAAGAAGGAGAGGATGAAGAAGTAGACCGTGAGGACGGCTCCGGTGATCACCAAACCGAGTCCGGCCAAGTATATATATTAGTTAAGCCTGTGCTGACTAGCTAATTGATGCATTCATTGTTTTGGTATGTACACATATTAATTAACTCTCGTCTTTGTTCTTTTTTTAGCCCTCCGGATCGACCACAACTTCGGTAAAGAGACGAGGCCCGAAGAAAAAGTTGAGCTCGGATGAAAAGTTTGAGATCATACAAATCGCGTGCGACGGCCAACCGATTGAACCCTACCGGACAAAGAAGGCATTTGTTGCTCAGTGCGGGGTTCTGGTTAGGGACAAGATCCCGATCAGCATCCAGCAATGGTATAAGCCTAAGAACGAAGACCCTGAGGTGTCTTATGTCAATGAGATGCAGAAAAAGAATCTTTGGACTGAGCTGAAGTCAAATTTCACCCTACCGACGGAGGATGATCCGGAGAAGCCAGTTATAGAGCCATTAATCAAGTCTTTTGCTCTGAGGAAGATGGCAGACCTATTCAGGAATTGGAAGAAAGACCTCAATAGGTATGTCGAAAAAATGAGACACCAGAATTCATGGGCAAATATGAGAAGATCAGAGATGACTGGCCTGCATTTGTGGCCCACAAGACATCGGAAAAGAGTAAAAAGATGTCGGCGACAAACAAGAGAAATGCTGAGAAGAAGAAGCTTCACCATCGCACGGGATCAGGTGGCTACCTCGTAGCCCGGCCTAAGTGGGCCAAGGCTGAGAATGATCTGCTTGATAAAGGGATCGAACCAGAGACAATGAACTGGCCAGAACGTTGCCGGACTTGGTTCTTTGGGGCCGGCGGATCCTTGGACCCTATAACAGGGAAGTGCATTTGGACGGACGAACAATTGGACATACCAGTCAAGAGGCTTCAGTAATATATCGAAGCAGCGCAGCAAGGGACGTTCGTTCCAGACAGGGAGAAGGACGAGCTCATAATGGCCCTCGACAATCCTGAGCACCCTGGACGCACACGAGGCACGCCAGGCTCCGTTTCGTGGAAGGCTGGATTTCCGGACGCATGGGGTTACAAAACCCAGGAGAGGAGGAAGAAACTGGAGCAGAGCCAACTGCAGGCGCTGCACGAAGGGGTAATGGGGCTAGAGGAACGAGAAGCAGATCGCAGCAAATGACCTGCCGAAGCTTCCCCCGAAGCCACCCCGCCATCTCAGCGGAGAAGCAGCGTGGCTTCCACCGAGCTGCTTCAGCCAGAGCATGCCTTGATGGCTCCTGCCAGCTATCCCGTGGATGCTATCATGGATGCTGAAAATTGCCACCTTATGGCGCAATGGAGCAATTTGAAGGTCAAGGCGGCTGTTGGCTCTGTTTATCCTACTAAACCCGACTCAACTTTTCACTGCCGGCCGATTCCAGAAGGATATGCTAAGGTGATGGTCGATGAAATAACGGAGGGATTTGGGGACCTCCGGCTTGACCACCCTACCGGTGAAGGGGAGTATCGGCTGGGTTCTGCTCTGAAGACTCCATGCCTATGGCGGAAGGATCTCATCAACCTTCCAAACTGGACGTCTCCGCCTCCTCCTCCTCCTCCGGAAAGTCAGGGCACTCCGCCTCCTCCACCGTCTCCTCCTCCGGCGAGTGACGATCAGGGCACTCGGCCGGCTCCTTCTCCGGCGCGTGGCGGCACTCCGCCTCCTTCTCCGCCTGCGCCGGTGCGCCCGAGCAGCCAGCCTCCTCCTTCTCCGCCTCGTCAGCAAGGGCGGAAGAGACCCGCCGCTGCTCCGGCTGCTCCGGCGCGTCGCAGTCCTTCTCCTCCGCCTTGTAAGCAAGGAAAGAAGACATCCGCTCCGTCTACTCTGCCGGCGTCTAGCAGTACAGCCAAAGGCGGGAGGAGATACAGATTCGGTCCTTCTCTGAAGACTCCAGAGAAGTTACCGTACGAGAGGAGCGAGGAGGAAAACGCGAAGATCGCGCAGACCGAAGTGGATGACTGGTTTCAAGGATTGAAAGCAAAGAGACATCCACCTCCGGAGGAGAAGGTAGATCCGGTGAAAGCGAAGCGCACTCTGGCTGCCCTGACAAAACCACCCAAGTCTCCGCCGAAAGGCAACTATGAGCGCATTATTGGAAAGGCATTTGCCGAAGCGGAGAGGTCCGGAAGTACTAAAAGTGATCAAAGGATGAAAGAACGACGAGCTGGGAAACAAATTGCCCAGCTCGGCGAACAAGCGAAGCAATCGTGCCCCCCGCTCAAGGTGCCTGCTAGCGACATCGTCGATCCGAGGATGGTGCCCGGTTATGGCAATCCTGCAGATTACCTGCCCGACGATGTACATTATGATATCTTGGAGGTGCAGATACAAAGATACAAGTACGGGAAGCCTCTCGTCAAAGATGAAAGTTCTCTATCAACGATGATGCGAAGATTGCATTATTGGTACATGAAAACCTGCAAAGAGTCTGAGGGGAGGAGTACTTTGTATGTGAGAGTTAAAAAGGAGCATGACCTCCTTGGAATTGAACTGTTGCCTATTCCATTTGAGAGGTTCTATCAGTTTTTCAATCAATTGGTCATCGATAAAGCAATGGTCACCTCCTACTGTCTGTAAGTAGTACTACTTCCGTCATTAAGTCTCTCTATATAACTCAGCCCTTTCATTGCATGTATTTATAATTATCCTCACTATATTATGCAGATTGAAGATCGCTGAATTGAAGAAAAGACAAGTGGGAGATATTGGGTTCATTAACACGTATCTCATAGATGCAACTGAGGTTCAATATTGTGCCCAAGAAATCGAGGCCAACTTGCTACGATCGTTGGAAATAAATGAACACAAAGATATCATACTCTTTCCTTACAACTTCAAGTGAGTGTTACTGTCTTGTGGCATATTCGGTTTCCTTATTAGTCCAGGTTATAGTAATGTAATATTGATGAGTTATGCATGTGTGCGCAGCTACCACTATATTCTCCTAGAGATTAAGCTTGAGAAGGGAGTAGTAACTGTCTTAGACTCCAAGCAAAAAGATCCCAAGGAGTATGCAGACATGACTGAAATGCTCGAGAAGTAAGTTAAATCGATCATTATCCACCATATCAGCAACTTTGTTCATTTCTGATATCAAGTAATTGTTTTCTTTGTATGGCAGGGCTTGGAGAAAATTCACCAAAAAAGCTCCGGGACTACCGAAGAAGTTGCAATTTAGGCACCCGAAAGTAAGTACTATATAGTAGCATATTCCAGGCATCTCCTAGTGATTCAAGCGCTAGTTTTATCAATACCATTTAGCATGCTTGCTAATTATCAGTTTGATTGACCTCTATTTCTTGTAAAGTGGTTGTGGAAGGAACAAGGGAATGATTTCTGTGGATACTACATTTGCGAGTCCATCCGCCACACGACCTGTGAGCGGGGCTACTCCGACAAACAATATGAAGTGCGTAAATAACAATATTCACAATTTTATTTTATTACCATCATTTGTGTTGAGTTTCATTCATTCATATATATATATGTATTGACCCCCTTCTTAAAATTAGATGTTTCGGATGCGGGATGAACTCCTAGCACCAGATCGCATGCGAGCAATTCAAGAGGAATTGGCGGCATTCTTTCTTGACCACGTGATCGCTGAAGACGGAGAATACTATGTGGACCACGCGTCCGTATTTTAGGAGATTATATATTTGTAAAAGATAATTATTGTATATATGTAGCCGGTAGTGTCGGATAGATATACGAGAACTTGTTGTTCGACCAATCTCTCGGAGAAGGAGAGGTGGTCGATATCACTTCTCTCTGTATGCATATATGTTGATGACGATCTTCTGTTTGCTTACTAGCTAGCTAGCGTGTCTAGCTAGTCCTCTCTATAAGTATGTATGGTACGTAGCTCTGTTTGCTTACTAGCTAGCTAGCGTGTCTAGCTAGTCCTTTCTATACGTATGTATGATACGTAGCGTCGACCAAGCACGGACAAAAGAGAGGACACTTCTCTCTATTAATTAGCTAGCTATAGCACAATATATGAAACACCTAAATTAACCCCCCAAAACCCCCCA
>NC_041381.1:703177212-703177705 GCF_002162155.2 Triticum dicoccoides
CCCCAGCCACAGAAATGCTGATGCGTGGATGCCTATTGGTCCCGGTTGGTGCCACCAACCGGGACCAAAGGCCCTCCTGCCTAGGCTCAGCGGACAGGCCACGTGGAGGCCCATCTGTCCCGGTTCTAGATTGAACCGGGACTAAAGGGTCAGGGCATTAGTACCGACCCTTTAGTCCCGGTTCATGAACCGGAACTAAAGGCCCTCACCAACCGGGACTGTAGGCCCTTTTTCTACTAGTGCTCCCATCCCCCTGTCGCTCCTCAATAGCTAGGATCGACCAAACAGTAACATATTTTGGTTTATTACATAGCTAAGAACATGAGAGTATGGTATAACACATAAAAAAACTAGATATATGTTGGCAATTCCTATTTAATCTACCGATTAATGGTGGACCGATCAATCCAATTAATAGGCCGATTCACCAATTAATCACTACTTCCAAGACGACCGAGCAGCTACCAGAACAATGCTTTTTACTCGCGGGGTG
>NC_041381.1:703177934-703183464 GCF_002162155.2 Triticum dicoccoides
CCTGCCCTCTTATTTCTTCTCCTGCGTTTATCTCTTTTTTTTCTGCGGGAGTTTGTATCTTGCACGATTTGTCTGCTCCTCATTCTAACTAATTTCAAATTCCAAATGGCATTCTTCATGTGTTTCATTTTCATCTGGCGGATGTATAAAACCGTCACCTTTTTTTAATATGTGGTTTCTTAGAGCCCGATTCATTAAGAAAAAGGTAGAGGGGGGTTGCCCCATTAGTTACCAAAAACCCGTCAAAAACCGTTACAGCACGTCCATAACAAAGGGCACCCATCAACCTGGCTACCCACATGACCCACGCACACCATCGAGGTTGCCTACGGCTCCGACTTCAACGCGAACAACCTATCAAGGCCTCTGCGGACAAACGACACACGAAAACCAAATCAAATTATCATATGCCAAACATTCACCACACCCGCATAACGACACACACACAAAACGAACATGAAAGCGCAAAGTAGACTACATCTATGCCATCACACACTCAAAACGACCCCCAAATACCGATCACTTGAAGAGTAGGGGCATGGCCAATGGGCCACGCTGGACTGTTGCCACATCAGCCTAGATTCCCTAGCTGAAGAAAAAGCTAGTGCCTGCAGGGTGAGACGGGATCTTGTAGAGGATGTAGCCTCCTAATTCAGAAAAGTAGCTAGTCCAAGGGGAAAAGAGAGGATGTTGAGGATATGAGATAAGAAACAATAGAGAAAGATGGAAAAGTACTAACATATGTTGAAGAGGGGTCCAACAAAGGGGGAAATATTCTTGTTGCTTTTGTTTGTGCAAACACCATGGCTTCATTTGCTTTATCTAAGCAGAGTCATGGGGTATCTGTGAGGTGATGCATCCATAGTTCATGCCCTAATGATCCTCTGTGGAGAGATAGGAGTACACTTGGGAACGCCTTTGTGCTCTTGGGTGCAACCGCCCTATATGCATCCAATAATTTAGCAATTTTAAATAATTATCTTTTCTGAAATCAAATATAATCAAGTATTGTACTCGTATAAAACATTTGGCTAAGGAATGATTTCCATTGATTTCAGGGCAAAAAAAACATAAGGGCAATATAGCCTGAATAGTACTTTTATATAGCGTATTTTTTTTCATGAATCCTTGACCCAGGATACAATGAAAGCCATTCTCTGACAAATATAAGCACAAATACTTTGTCACGTTAATATCAAAAAATATTCGGAATTTTTTGAACTTTGACTGAATTACTTTTTTTGCATATAATAATTGAGTGAAAATAAATAGAAATTAGCTAGATGCAAGAGAGGTTGAAAACTTCACAGTTGTTATGGTTTTTGAATTCGAGGATCCCCATGGACAGGATTGAACCTTATTGGACATTATTTCCACAAAGATTCTTCTTTCTTATTTTATATAAGCATGTTCTCGAAGGGCTTGGCTGATATAGTGCATTTCTATTTAATTTACCTTCTTTTGTTCTCTTTACGAGAGTGTGTATTATTCTCCTAAGTCAAACTTCATTACGTTTGACCAACTGTATCTTATACAAAAATATACAAGACCAAATTTAATCCATTAGATTCATTATGAAATGAAATTTTCATATTATATATATATTTAATATCATACATCTTTGCAGATTTACATATAAGCTTGGTCAAACTTTAAAATGTTTGACTTCAAAAAATCAACTTCAACTATTTTGAAACGGGGGGCGTTTTCAGGTTATAGCCTAATCATCTCCTCAGGGCGTGTATAATGGTTCTATCTTAAAAGTGCCATGTAGGATAAATGCTGAGGTGGAGGAGAGAGAAATCGTAAGATAAGGCTTGTCTTCTCTTATTTAAGAGAAGACAAGAGATGATCTCTTAGCACAATTTGTCTCACCATGTTTTTAGGAACAACTAATATTGAAGATAAGGCTAAGAAATGACCCATTGTAGACATGTTTTTTTGCCATCTCTAATTTACATGCAAGACTTAAGATAAGACTATCTTATCAACCATTGTACATGCCCTCAGTATGGTAATCCAAGTATAAAACATGAAACAGTTACAAAATTATACCAGTAATAGATAAAGACATAATGGACGCAGATTCATTGCCTTTCCAAAGCACCCAAACTGGACTGTCAACAAAATTATCACCGATCGCAATCTATCTCCAAGTCACATCTTTGGCAAGATTCAGTGAACCCCCACGCTTTCTCCTCATGCAGCTTCAAATGGCCAAGAGTCTCCCATCTTTTAGAGATCACAAAAAACCTGGCTGAAAAACAAACCCCCAATCTCCAGAGTCTCCCATCTTCCAGAGATCACAAAAACCAAATCCCCAATCTCCCAGTCTTACAATCTTCCATATAAATCACAAAAACCTGGTTGAAAACCAAATCCCCGACCTCCCAAGTCTTACAACCTTCCATAAATCACAAAATCCTGATTGAAAACCAAATCCCCAATCTCCTAATCTTCCATAAATCAAGAAATCCTGATTGAAAACCAAATCCCCAATCTCCCAAGTCTTACAATCTTCTATAAATCACAAAAAACAGGTTGAAAACCAAACCCCAGATCGTCCATTCCAAGGCCTGGGGATTTGCTTAGGGCGTCGTACAATTTGCTTAGAGATACCCAACCTTCTAATAAGATGACTGAAATGTGATCCTCTACCAAAATAAGGCAGTAACACCAGCAACAATGCATGCATATATGTTCACATCACCGGTCCGGTCCGAACGAACAGATATATAGAGATATAGTAGTAGCATGCAACGAACAGATATATAGAGATATGATAGCAAAATGTGACAGTCACGCGCAATCACAAAGATAGCATAGTGCTAGGTAGCCAGAGTGCAGGTGATAATTAGAGAGTGAAGAACAAGCTGGGGCGCGATCCATGTTGGGCTGTCAATTTGCGGCCTTTACTTCAGTGGTGGTTTCCCCTGGCCCTGGCGTCGACTCTCCGCCCTTCTTGACGCTGAGACGAACAAAGGAAACAGCGAGCACCATGAAGATGGCCGTCTTGGCAGTTAACTCTATCACACCCAGAGCTCTTCTTCCATACATCTTCACGCGCATGCGGGTAGAGGGAGGTATTATGGAGGTCAAGTGAGATAGTATGTAAACTCGTGTCAGACAAAGAGGCAACTGAGGAAGAAATGGATGCAGGTGTATATATATCCTACTCATAGCCGGTCGGTGGCGCAGAAAGATGCTTCTGGCCAGTAGGGTCCCCCGCCTTAGCTAAGGCATCATTGAATTCCTTCTTCTTTAGCTCGGCATTAGACACCGCGTCAAAGAACGCCTCCTTCTTCTGCTGGATCTCTTGCGCTTGCTGGATTCATGAACAGAGATAATAATCAATCAATGTTGTTACTTTGTAGTATCATCAACCAGTAAGAGTAAGCGCGATTGTGATTGTAATTAAGAAGGATGGATACTGTGGTGCCTGCCAGTTAAGCGAAGCGAGGTTGGATGTGTGCAGAAAGCAAAGCAGCATGCATGTGTAGCGAACCAGTAACAGAACCTCCGCGGTTCTTGACACAAACATTACGGGGCGGCGGAGGGGGGTAAATAATACCAGCAAGTGCAGGAAGCAGAGGTACATGTTGCATTGACAAAGGGATGAGCAAAAAAGTCAGATCAGCCAGGACAATAAGGTAGGCAGATGATATGATTTGCAAGCGGCAGTAGGTTGAGGTCAGGATAAACAAGTAGGAGTATGAGGATGATAAGCAAGTGATTTTGCTCTTGTTTCTTCTACTAGTTACTTACTTAGTACGGTAGGTAATACAAGAAGATGGAGACACATGCATGCTGCTGTTTGTATTGTTGCACAGAAGAATCCGGTCATCGCTGGCTGCAGTGGTGAGATGATTTGCGAGAAGAAGAAGAAGAAAGAAGTGTCGATTTTGGTTAAGAAGATACCTCGGTGGTGAGGTGGCGGGAGCGCATGAGCCTGCTTGGCACGAGCCGGCCTCGCTCCTCCGCCTGCGCTCGCTGGAGCAGGGAGCCACCGAGCCTCCTCGCCGCGCACCGAACCGCCGCCATCGTCTCCGGCCTGCCAACAATTGGTCAGGGATTAGGATAAAAAGAAGTCCGTCACGGATCGCCACCGCCGGCCGGCCGGACGGCCGCGGCACCCCAATGCCGTACCGCCACACACACACACCATCGATCGGGTTGCAGCCGTGGAGAACGCGGTAGGTTTTGGTGAGCGTACCTTGGGGATCTGGGCGTTCCTTGTTCTCGCGCGGCTAGGGTTCCTCGCTCGGCTTCCTGTCGCTTCCGCCTCCGCCGAGAAGAATGAAGGGGGAAAGATGCGGTGCGCCAGGCCCGGCCCAACTATGCGCTTGCTCTAATTTTTCTTTTCACAAAAGAGGCCCGGTTCTTTCTCTCTCTTTGTTTTTCCCTTTGGCAGAGCTATATATATTATTTATTTATTTAGAGACATTAAAACTGCGCATCTTTCCATCCATCTCAGGCCACAACCGTTTTCGGCCGTCGGATCTTCAGGTCTAAGAGTTCCTGTCCGTCTGATTTATTTCCCGTTTCGTTGACTAGGAGCGCTAAACATAACGGGCCGCTGCTCCAGTAACAAATTCGGGTATCAGCTGTGAAAATGGGCCTAATGGGCTTCCTGGTAAGATAGTTTTCTTTCGTTCGCCCCGTGAAAACAAATCTGGCCTCAGGCAACGCCGCTCGCCTCTCCCTTCGCACCCACGCATCCGTCTTTCTTCTCCCCTAAAAAAAATCCGTCTTTCTTCAAAAAAACAGAGCGCAGCCCGCACATGCAGGCAGATAACGCGCGAGCCGATCTTCGCCTCGCCGGGCGGCCAACGTTGCGTTCAGGTCGGGTGTGGCGGCCATGGCGATCCTAGATATGGTAGGACCGACGCGACCACCGGGTACCCTCCTCGGGCGCGGCACGATGCGGTGATGCGGGCATTGAATCGTCCACTGTCGATTCGAGTTCGTCTTTCCCGGCGATTCCGTAAGTAGTAAATCGCAGTTTCTGCAAGGCATTGGTAGACTGCCCGTGCGTTGCCACGGGCTTTTGAAATATTTTTGTTGAGTTGTATAAACATAATGGTTGTTTAATTTCACATGTAGAGATAAGATAGCATGGGAATATCGGTGCCTTGCCACGTGCCACGAAAATATTTTTCTGAAATTATGTAAACATAATGCATGTCAAATTTCACATGTAGAAACAAGATAGCACGGACACAATTGGGTATTTATTGTAGTCCAATTCACTTGCAATGTAAATTGATAAAAAAATGATAAATTAATGATGTATACATATAGAGCGATGATCCACCTAAAATTCTATTACAAATTAATATCTAGTTGTTGCGCTTAAGAAATTTTCGCACAATTCTTTTATGGAAAGATATACAGAACGATGTGTTCTCGTTCACGGACATATACAGAGGGGTTACAACTTGCATTCCTAGAGCTGGCGACACAATTACTCTATGGAAAGATATTTGGATCGATGACGAACCCCTTTTCAACAACCTGCCAGACATGTTCT
>NC_041381.1:703183680-703197502 GCF_002162155.2 Triticum dicoccoides
CAATTCCAAGACAGACCATAGGCTTCTGAAAATGTTTACCTCCCTCTATCAACCGAGGCGCTGCAGGAATTAACATGTCTGCAGAATCATATGAATGATCTCTACTTGGAACCAATGATGTCTGATGAATGAATTATTTGTTGGGGAGACGTTTAGTTTCGGCCCAAGAAATTCTACAACTTCTTTAGAGAACTGCAGCCACCCGCATACATCACAATGATCTGGAAGACAAAGTGTATCATGAAACATAAAGTGTTCGCCTGGCTGATATTAATGGAGAAAGTCAACACAAGGGACATACTCCACCAGACACAAGTGTTCGCCTAAGAATGAGCTAGTAGAATGCCCGTGCGTTGTCACGGGCTTTTAGCTTGTTCCTGATTGTACGACGTTGCCTTGGGACCCTTGTCTATGGATTCTTTCTGAACATCGATATAATCCATTTCTACCTCTCTTATACCTGCAAAAGTAAACATATATAGAAATACACCTTTTGTATTATCACGTGCAACATATATACAAGGAATAAAAATTATTTGTATGCATCTCATTGTGTAAAACTTGATGAGTTTCGAGTCTAGTTGATCGTAGGTAAGTCCGTGACTTTGTCATTCAACATTTTTTATGTCATCTGTCTTTATCTCTAACCTACAAAAGTAAACATATAAACATATATTAAAAAATATAAAAGACAAAGTGTCATCTCACCGTACCATTGCTTGGCATCTTTCTAAACTTTAGCAAATCTATGAAAAGGTCCTCACATACTCCGAGAGATGATGGTGTATTGTATATCTGATTCGAAAATGAGACGGTTATCACTACCTCGAAGGATGATGGCGTATTGAATTTCTTATTTGCGATTAATGAAAGATGCATGTTGTTTTATGGCAAGTTTAACTCTCCTTATTCTTCAACCTCAACAAATATAATGGTTTAATGCCCAGAAGAAACATAAGGAGAAACACTCATTCATGAAACTTCTCCCAGTTAATTGTGGTATTCCCACTTGTTTCTACCAAATAATAATGTGGGCATACAAATTCTAGTAAGATAACTGTATGCTGATATATAGAGTAAAAAAGGACATAAAATGACGGTAGTTAAACAAACATTCTCTAATGACCATCATGCCACCCTGAGAAAACCTCTCTGCCGCATGCCTCCACTCTCAATCTAGCGCATGACTCTGACTTCCCAACAAACTTGCATTTGGAAATGGTGGTGAAGTTACGAGTCTTGAGTTATTCGTCTCTGACCATGCTATATAATGCTTAATGCATGTGCATTGCCATGGAATAAACAAAACTACAAACCCAAATGTATGTCGTTCATGATGGCATAAGGTTCCATTTACATAGGGACACATACCATTATCTCATTTGTTTTTATGTGTGACAATCATCATGTCTCCTTACAAACCAACTCCTTGTAAACAAGGCAACCCTTCCAACCCTCAACTTCCTCACTTCACCCGCTTGCTCTCCATCACACTACTAGGAAAAGGGTTATAGATGGAATTGACACTAATGGCGCACCAGACATGTGGTGCGCCATTAGTATATACTAATGGCGCACCACCCTCTGATGCGCCATTAGTGTTGAAACTACTAATGGCGCACCATGCCCACGGTGCGCCATTAGTACCAATTTTTTTTTGAACTAGTGCGCCTGTCCAAACATACTAATGGCGCATCCTCTGGTGGTGCGCCATTACTAGTTGTAACTAGTAATGGCGCACCAGCCAGAAGGTGCGCCACTAATGTTATTTTTTTTATTATTGTTTTTATTCCTTTTTTTGCAAAAGTACTAATGGCGCACCACCAGTGGGTGCGCCATTAGTAACCTGGATTACTAATGGCGCATTTGTTGCTGGTGCGCCATTAGTAAGTGGGCAGCAACAAGATATTTTGGACAGCCTCTCCTCCCACACTCACTTTCTCCCCACTTCATTCTCTCCACCGCCTCCTCCTTGTCTCGGGTGCCTCCTCTTTTTCACCTCATTTCCACATAGATTCATTCAAATTAAGTGGTTAAGTTACCTTGTTTTGCTAGGTAAGTAAGGGGGGAAGCTATATTTATGTTGTTCTCCCTACAACAATGTGCACATGCACTTTTTATGCCCTAGCTAGATCTATGTATGTTCGTGGTGTTGCATATGTTTGTGGTGTTGCATATGTGTTTGTGTTTGGAGGTGTACCGGTATTTGAAATGCGATAGTTGCCAATATTTTGCCGGAATGTTGATTCATTTCCGTTTCGGCGAGAATTTTGGCATTAAGCATTCTTTTTGGTCCTATTTTTAGGGAAAGTCATGCCAAATTTTTTCTTGGTTCTAAAATATCGTTTTGCTCCACCCCGCAGGCGACCATGGTCCGCACGATGACCGAAGGCATCGTGAATAGGTTTTTGAGGTCCGCGAAGGCCGAGATGCTTCAAAAGAACGAGACGGAGATAAGATGTCCGTGTCGAAGATGCAAGCTGAATAGCCTTATTGCGGACCCGGATTCCGGGCAGGTGCGGGACCACCTGCTCTTGCGTGGTTTCATGGATGGCTATCGGTGGCAAGGTGATGAAGATGACTACGAAGTCGTCCATGGGGGCCGGGCAAGAAATGAGGAAGGGCAGCAAGACAACCACCGCGGCTCGGGGGGGCGAGAAGACGAAGAATCCCCAGGAGATGATCACGACGGTGATGCTGTACACAGTCATCATGTAGAAGATGCAGGACATGATGATGATGCCGGCGGAGCAGACAACGCTGGACCATCGATGGGCTGGGTGCAGGACCCTCATATTCAAGAGCTGCTTCTCAAGCAGACGGATAACGCAAGAGCTGCCGCCCGAGAGAAAGCCAAGATGGATCAACTTGAGTTAGACGCGGTTACTCCATTGTATGAAGGATGCAGGCCCGAGGATACCCGCCTGAAAGTAACGCTCATGGCTCTGGAGACGAAGGTAAAACACAAAATGACCGACGCATGCTTCAACGAGAACATGTCATTCTGGCACGAACGTCTTCCCAAGGGGAACAAGTGCCCGACCAGTTTGGAGGAGGCGAAGAAAATCGTGTGTCCTCTGGATTTACCGCACGTGAAATACCATGTGTGCATGAACAATTGCATCATTTATCGGGACGAGCATGCGGAGTCTACCATATGTCCGGTGTGTGGTGTCACTCGATACAAGAAGAGGAAGAAAGCTCCTCGAAAAGTGGTGTGGTACTTTCCGATCACTCCTCGTCTGCAGGGGTATTTCGCGGATCCTAAGGTAGCAAAGCCCCTGCGTTGGCACGCGGATAGGGAGGAGAAGAAGCGAGAAGATGACGCAAATGATCCGGAGATAGATAAAAAAGACAAGATGCTGAGTCACCCTAAGGATGCGAGCCAGTGGCAAGCGTTGAACTTTGAATACCCAGAATTTGGGAACGATCCAAGGAACATCGTGCTGGGCGCGAGCACCGATGGAGTCAATCCGTTTGGCAGCCAGAGAAGCACACATAGCAGGAGGCGGACCGTGCCGAGCAAGGCCTACCGCCCCTCTTCGATACATATGGTGACAAGCAGACCAGGAACTTTGTCAGGGCCCGGTACAAGAAGGACCCGAAAACAAAGGAGCTTACCACGGATCCGAAGACCAGGCAGCTTGAGCTTGTTCTGGTAAGGAATACACCCCCGCGTAATTAGCTCCATATGGTTGCATTCTAATTAATGAAGCCAAATTTCTAAATGGTTCACATTCCTTCCGCAGGCGACTGAAAGCAGTAGCGCGGGGTCGACTAAGAGCAACCCTTGGGACACCACTCTAAATAAGGGGTTGAATGTAATGAACAACAAGGATAAGCTCAGTAAGCTGACGTCAGCTGGTCGTGTGGCCGGCAAAGGCTTGTCGACAAAATGGGGGTCATACTATACCGCTGGTGTGCGGAAGGAGAAAAAGACCAGCTCGGAAAGCCAGGCGCGAGAGGTTCAAGAACTCAAGGCACAGGTGGCGCGGATTCCGGAGATTGTCCAAGAGCAAGTGGAACAACGACTCGGAGCGACGATCACCGCCCTTGTGCCTACCTTGATCTCGGGGTTGAGTGCGTGGATTGCGGGCGGCCAACAGGGGCCGCCCCCGATTCCTAGCTTCACGGCCAGCAACTCGCATAATGCGATGGCGGGGCCATTGGTGCCTCCGGCGGAGGCGGCATTGGTGTCTCCGACGCCGGCACGGGAGCTTAATGCACCCGGGTGTACGCCGGCCGGCACCTCTTCAGCAAGCGGCCCCTCCGTCAACTGCATGCCCACCGTTGGCGGTGCCTCGACATTAGCCGAGCTCGACGCCATCATCACGGTAACTAATTAAGCCTCTCTCGGCCGAGGACTTCATCTCCTTGCCTTTGACTGGGCATCCCTGACGCCCTACATGTTTTCGCAGGGCGCCGCCGACGTTCCGTGCACTCTCCTCCACTTCGTGAACAACGAGTTGGTCGATGTCGCCAAGGGCAAAATCGTTCAACCGGGCAACCCCTTGTTCCACGGTACCCAGATGCCACCCAACTTGTTTAGGGTTCAACTGGTTCAGGTGCTGCCAGGCTGCGACGACTTGTTACCTCCGATTCGACCCGTCGGGGCCGACGATGAAGACGTGATGACCCTCAGCGCCTGCCTGAGCTGGCCCCTGCTTTGGCCGAAGAGCCAGATTCGTTTGGGGGCGGGGGACACCACCCCAAAGACAACACCGCCAGTCGTGCCGGCGCCAAGTCGGCCCCATGGCAAGACCGCCGTAACGGTGCCAGACATCCCTATGCCACTGGATCCAAACATGCATATGGCACAGGATCAGAACGACGACGACGACAACGATGATACATTTGGCAATGTCGATCAGTACTTTGCCGAGCATGGGTACGATGGCGACTTCATGGGGCCTCCTTCTCAAGAACCAAACCCAACAAAAGACGTGTGCGATCTAGCTCGTACCGCGGAGAAGCCAAGTTGCAACAGGCGCCGTCTGGCGTTCAGCTCTCAGGAGACGCCTCCAGCTGTCGACTTCACCGAGCCTCAGATAGGCGAGGTGCGAAATATTATCAGCCCCAACACACTCAAGAAGGCGGTCTGTGAGCAGAACTCGGTCCCATTACAGGAGAAGAAGAAGGCACGCAAAAGAAAGACTAAGAAGGGTGCGAGCCAGCCGGCACTGAGTACGATCCGTGCTCAGGACGGGCCACCTTCACCGCAGGATATCTCGAGGAGGGTGCATGTGGCGGGTAGGGCGATGCTACCGACAAATATGCTCAATGCTGCAACCGGTGCTATGCGGAGTCTGCATGACAGTGTTCTTGCTTTGGAGAAGCGGCGTCTCAGAGAGAAGGATGTGGCATACCCGGTTTTCGCGGCCAAGGTGCCAGAGGGCAAGGGCTTTGTGGATAACTCCATGGGGCGTACGACCGTCCTGCGTTTTGATGACATCCACGCTATGTTGAACCTTCATCCGCTGCACTATACCTTCATTCGGCTATTTTCGCTGAGTATGGAGATGCGGATCATTTGCGACAAGACCCCGGACATTGTGATAGTCGACCCCTTCTACATGCGTGCCAAGATCTTGGGCAGCGCTGGGGACCGGCAAGTCGCGAGTTCTTACCTCGAAGGCGTCATTCTGGCAAACCAAGATAAGGATAACTTCCTCGTGCCTTACTTTCCCGAGTAAGTCCTCCCCTCAACCGGCCCGTAACATATGAATTCTTACATTTCGATCGTTTTTGTTTTAACATTCCGTGTTTTCTGCAGTGACACACGTTGCACGCTCATCCTCCTAAGCCCCAAATATTCCATGACCACGTATTTCGACTCGGACCGTCAGTCGAACGTAGACTACACAAATGTCAAGAAGGTTCTTGATGATGTTCTCCCCGGCTACGCCCAATCTGGAGGCACCTTCACCAGGCCTATTCGTAAGTACGGCAAGCACGTGTTCTCCCACAATACGACATTCTGCTGCGTCAAGCAGCCGCCTGGCGGTCAGAAGGGTGCCTACTACGCCATCCATCACATGCGGGCGATCGTACGGGACCATCATCAACTTCTGCTACCGAGTAAACTCAAAGATTGGGCCGCGAGCGTGTCGGCAATCCAGGACGCGGACCTCCGACAAGAATTCTTTCGCATCCAGTCGGAGTTTGCGGAAATCATCCATCAAGATGTCCTTCGTACCTCGGGGCAGTTCTACCTCAGAAATCAACCGTCCAATAGTGACATCGACACAATGCTACAAATGCAGGATGACAACGCCCGTTCTTTCATGACTCCCACGATAGACGGCGGCTTCATCCACGCTCCGGTCCCTTGAGTCGAGTTGTCTAGTTCTGAAACATCGATTGGCTCATGTTGTAATTAAACTTTAATGAACTTGTAGTATGTCTCTTTGGTTTCGAGAGTCGTTCAACTTAGATGTAATCGATGCTATTAATGTCTTGCTTTTCTCTTCCGATCGTTCTGTTGCATACTTATATATTGCTTATGTATTGTCTGTGAATTGGTACTAACGTTTCGTTTGGCTAGTGCATAGCGATGCCGACGTATGTCGTGTACAAGGGTAAGGTTCCCGGAGTCTACGATGACTGGGAGGAGTGTCGGAGACAGGTTCACCGATTCAGCGGTAACAGTTACAAAGGGTACACCACTAGGGCCGAGGCCGAATCTAGATAGGCCCGCTATCTAGCGGGAGAGGGGAGGGAGCGTTGGAGGAACCGGATGAAGACGAGTTTCATCGTGATGATGCTCATCATGATGACCGCAGCTCTCTTCTATGTGATGGTAGTTTAGATGATCGATATCGACTTGTAATGTGAAGACAGACTCGCTACTCGCGGTCTCGAGACTTGTAATATAATGTTCTATTTTTGTTCGGTCTTTTCAATTCGGAGACTAATATGATGAATTGTATTCGGAGACTAATATGATAAATTGTATTCAAAGACTAATCTTCTATTGTATTTGATGAATCTGTTGTTGATGTGTGCTGTCTATATTTTGTCAAATTATACATTTTGTAACCTGTGCAAAAAACAGAAAATAAAAAAACAAAAAAAAACTAATATTCATACTAATGGCGCATCACATGACAGTGCGCCATTAGTATGACAGTGCATACTAATGGCGCATCACTGGGCAGTGCGCCATTAGTATGCCGGGGTTACTAATGGCGCATCCAGAGGTGGTGCGCCATTAGTATGCCAAAGCACCTGGGTATACATGGCCCCTGGGAGGCATACTAATGGCGCACCCTGGCCTATACTAATGGCGCATCCGAGGTGCGCCATTAGTATACCAGATACTAATGGCGCACCAGGTGGTGCGCCATTAGTAAAAATTACTAATGGCGTGCTATTAATGGCGCACCACAGATGCGCCATTAATAGCCATACTAGGTGCGCCATTAGTAGGGGTTTTTCTAGTAGTGTCATTTTAGCTTCAAAAGTCTTATCATTTGGTGAAATATGATACTGTGTTGTATCTCTGATTCTAAAATGAAATGTGCCTCACTTGTCGTGAGAGATGTCATATTACATGTATTATTTACAAGATGCCTATAGCGCAATGACAGTATTGCTCTCTCTTATTATTCGCCGGCAAGAAAGATAATATTTCTGTGCTTGCAAGAAATGTGAAGGAAAAAATATTGTGTATATACGAGAAAATCTAACTGAAACAAAGGCCTGCTTAACTAAAATATGTGTACATTAGTCATAGGTAGGTGTTGACTTAACCGACAACCTGGTCCGTCTCCACGGTGGCCTCCTCGTGGTGGTTCAATAGCGAAGTTGTAGTCCTTAACCCATGCGCTAGAACTGGATAGCTGCCTTGGGAGAGACAAATATATCATTATGTGGTTACTTTCTCTTTTAGTTTGTAAGTATATACATGGTAGAATCTGAATAATTTATTTTAGCTTGAACCAGAATTTCTTTTTACTACAATTGCAGGCTGCAGAAGTGATTTAATCTAACTATGGAGAGCGTTCATATGTTTGCGTATCATTCTAATAATCATTAAGAAATTGTTATCAAACTGTGCAATAAAGGAACTGATCCAAAATAGAAGCCTTCACTTGTTACTCCTAAGTCCTAACCATTTTAAAAAAGAAAGAGTGCATCAAATTATTTAATAGTGTGTGAGCCAATTCCCTAATTTTCTAAAAGAGAAAGGCTTGCGCTTCTCAGTATTCGTAATTTCAAGATATGGAAACCTTACACGTGTTTCCAAATTCAATAACAAAAGGATGAACAATATGCAAATGTCAGCAAGTAAACAAATGAACTTTAGTTCATGACAGTCTACTCCTACCAACCTTGCTTCGAGGGTTTCCACCCCTCCCACCACACACCTCCCCATCCCCCTCTGATTTTTTTTTGTTTTCTACCCTCCCCTTGGGCAAAAGAAAACGCTTTAACCCTGCATGTTCACCACTTCTGCCGGAAATAATAAACACACAAGGAAGCCCTCGGCCAACCCGGAAAGGAAATCTTGCCTCAGACGCACTCCGAAGGCGAGCTCGTCCAATCTTGCCGCTGCTCCGTCTCCTCGGCTGCCATTCACCGCCCAATCATCCCTTGCCACCCACCTCCCCCATCCCCGCGCCGCTTTCGTCGACAGCCACCCGTTGCCACTGCCTTCATCCAGCTTACTTTCCTCACTGTCACCGCAACATGATGCCTCGCCATCATCTGCATGCCCCCATGGGTTGCATCCATTGATCAAATAGCAGGATCTACGAAGTGGTTATACACTCAAAAACTAAGCAAGCAAGATCAGTGTAAACCAAACCAGATTAAGCAAACTGAACCACATACAACACCCAGGCAAAGAAGAGTACCTCTGCATCAGTTCCAAGGCGAGTCACGCGATAGAGAACAAATAGATTTCCCATCAGATGAGTAGACAATGTTGCAAACCTCCCCAAACCATTCCGCAAAGGGTTACCAAATGGTGGAAGGAAAATTGGAAAAACATTTTATGCCCTCCTAGAAAGGACATGCCAGCAGAACGCGTAAAAAGTGAGGTCACAAATACACAAGATTAAAATAAATATACAGCCTGTGTGTTCATGATCATGTTAACTGAAGCAATTTTGAACAATTAACAGAATAATGACGGGTTAAATAGTCTTCCAAGCAGGGTTCTAAGGTTCTCAGAAGGACAAACAAAAATCAAGAGATGTGATGTTAAGTTTAGTTATCTGATAGGAAATACTCTCCAATAATATTATTACAGTTATCAGTTATCAGCCAGGTGCTAACTAATATATATTGAGCTTGCTATGTTGTGTTAAAATAAAATAAACCGGTCTTTTCTCTGTCCCGCAAAAGGCCAGTCTTTTGCCATCCTCAAACAAGTTTGTGACAGGACTATGGTTGCACTTCACATACACCAAGTAACAAAGAAATAGTTTCAACTTAAAGAAAAAGAGATTAGTAAGAAGGATATATGTTCTCATTGTGCATATGGCTGAGCATCATAAATCAAAGAATTGAATCTCAAGATGCAACTTTTATCACCTTCAGGTATGAGTATCAATGCGCAGGTAGGTACTGCAGGTTTTAACATGATTCGTGCACACTAATTAGACATCTTTTTAGATGGTCAGTACTGAAGCAGTACTTTCTTTTGATGTATACTTACCTGCTCCTCCAACTTGCAGTACTGAAGCATGTACAAAACTAATTTGACATCTTTTTAGATGGCCAGTTCCTTCTGACTTGCACATATACATGGTGTCATTTATGTCAGAATAATGTACTCCCTCTGTCCCAAAATATAAGAACGTTTTTAACACTACAGTAGTGTCAAAAACGTTCTTATATTATGGGACGGAGGGAGTACATGGCAGCTGACCAAGTATAGTCTCAAGTAATAGGACTACAAGTAGTCGAGCAACTGACTGAGTATAATATTCAAATGTTGCAGACTTGGTTTGCCTACAAAAAAGACAGAGTAAAACATATATAAATGCCAATTGCATGATTTATTCCAAATTTATAATTACAAGATGCAACAATGGATATAACCTTGCGCGACGGCGAAGCTCCCTGCTCCTCATCTCCATGCATGGCGGCGGGGCTCCTTGGAGCCGACGAGTGTGGGGGAGGAGCTCCCTGCTCCTCTCCTCTGTTTTTGGGGGTGAGACCGCGAGACGAACCAGTACATTTTGCAGAGGGTGAGCATTTCCCTACTTTTCTCATAGTAGTATTGAATGACGGGTGGAATTCATTCCTGAAAAACATCAAACTGCCACCGAATGGTGTCCATGTGTCATCATCTATTCCCCGAAGACAACGAAATTGGGTGACATGCAATGAGACAAGACAAGTTGGGTCTAATTAATCAAAAGCCCACACCTGATTTCAACGAAGAATATGCCGCTGTCTCTTCCCTCGAGCCATCAATTAATAGTAAAAACTCATGGTCAATTTTAATTTGTTAAACAAATGCACATGTGTGAAGCTATGGGCTACAACCGCTTCGACCTGATGTTCTTAGTTATTTGTTCCATTCACTTATATGCGTTGTAGCCCATTGCAGTTTCCATCAGACCTCATAAAAGAAGTACAACAAGATTCAATGTTGATTATTCAATTTTGATATATTTTAGGTATGCAACAGATCACATCATCAGAATGCTAAACAGTATGAAGAAATACGAGCAACCAATTTCAGTTACAAGAAAAGACCGATTCAAATATCCACTTGAAACTCGCAAGAAAATAGTGATTCCTACAACATTATGGTTGCGTACCTCGGTAATTAGGTGCAGACTACATTCTAGGAAGTGGCATCATTCCGTAGCAGCAACATATATATGCAGCTTGCAAAATCAACATGCCTTCTAATGGCATTTTATTGGCCAGCAACTCCGACAGGACGATGCCAAAGCTGTAAACATCCACTATGTTTGTGTAGTGAACTTTTCACCACGTTGAAGTGTGACAGTATTGTATAACTGGAACAATATAAGACAAAGCGTCAGGTTTTGGATTCACAGAAATCAGTGCTAGAGCATCAGATTTCTCTTTGTAACAAGTAGAATGTCCTCAAATCAATGAGTTATAAAGACTTCAGCCAGGAAATTATCAAGAGGGCATACAAATCAAAGTATAATTTCAAGCATAAACTCGAGAAACTACAGCTAGAAACCATTTTGTTTTGGCTTCAGTTCATAAATTATTAATATTGACTATCAGTATCTAGTGCAGAAAAGAGTGATGTATAACCTCTATGGCCATCCATCAGTATGTCTCAGTTTCAGTTGTCATCATTTCAGTCGTAGTTTCCTCTCGTGCAAGCCCAAAATCAGTAAGCTTCAGCTTCTTACAGTTTGTACTAAGCAACAAATTATCTGCACACACAAAACTTTTATTAGGACACTGTAAAAGCATAAAAAGTGTGACAGAACAGCTTCGACAGAAAGGAACAAAACAACTACTAGAAGAACGGCGCCGGGCCAGCTGAAGGCGAAGCAGAGGCATCGACTGAAAGACTATTGCTTGCTCTACTCCGATTACTTTGCCGATGCTCCACTACACGGCGACAAAGTATTTCGGCGCCGTTATCGAATGAGCCGAAAGCTCTTCCTCAGGATTGTGAATTTCATCCGGGAGTTCGACAGCTACTTCAAGTGCAAGAAGAATTACACCGGCACACTTGGATTCACCTCACTCCAGAAGTGCACGACAGTTATGAGGATGCTTGCAGACGGAGCTCCCGGTGATTCACTCGAAGACTATGGGCGCATGGCCGAGTCCACGACCATTGAGTGTTTCTACAAGTTCTGCAGGGCAGTGGTGGCAGTGTTTGGACCGCAATACTTGCGATCACCCAATGCTGAAGACACTGCTCGGATCCTAGCACAGAATGCAGCAAGAGGATTTCCTGGGATGCTTGGAAGCATCGACTGCATGCAGTGGAAATGGAAAAACTGTCCATTTGCTTGGCATGGGATGTACAAAGGCGTCAAAGGCGGTTGCAGTGTGGTACTTGAGGCAGTGGCCACACACGACCTCTGGATTTGGCACTCCTTCTTTGGTATGCCAGGAACTCACAATGACATCAACGTATTGCAGTGCTCCCCTGTCTTTGCCAAGCTTGTTGAAGGTTATTCTCCTCCTGTGAACTTTAAGGTCAATTGGCGACACTACAACAAGGGATACTACCTAGCAAATGGCATATATCCGAGATGGTCCACATTTGTGAAGACTATCTCAAACCCTGTTCCAGGAGGCAAATACTCCCACTTTGTGAAGGTTCAGGAGGCTTGCAGGAAGGATGTCGAGCGGGCATTTTGTGTGCTCCAATCTCGATTTGCCGTTGTCCGGTACCCCGCTCAGACCTGGTCAAAAGATCAAATATGGGAGATCATGACTTGCTGTGTCATCTTGCACACAACATGATCATTGAGAGCGAGCAGGAAGAGCCAGTGTTTGACAATGAACCATATTACAGGCAGGCTCCTCTTGCCCAAGTTGATCACCACCTACTGGCAACCTGGACGACCTTCCTTAATATGCGTTAGGCGATCGGAGACCCACTATTGCATCAACAACTGCAGCAGGATCTGGTGGAGCACCTATGGAGGCTCAGGGGCAACGCCTAGCTCGACGTGTGATGAAATGTGAGTTTTTATTTATTGAACTACATAATTTGTATTGAACTATTTGATTTCTATTGATTTTCTATGCGATAAAAAATAGCTTATGTTGAATTTGTGCCGAAGCACGATGAATATGGGCCGACATTAGTCAATTTGCACCGATAGCGGGCCAATTTTGCTTGAAACTGGGCTGAAAAGTGGGTAAATTTGCGCCAAAATTGGGTCGAAATCAGTGCCTGGGGCGACCTGGGGGCGGGAGCTGGGAACCCAATCGCCCCCATGCCGATTTTAGCGCCGGTTCGCCCCCAGGCGGCGATATTTCAAGCCCCCTAGGGAGGGGCGGCTGGAGATGCTCTAAGCAACAAAAGCAACATTGGTAAATTGCTAACTTATATGCAGAGTGTATACCTAATTGGGCTTCACTTGTTTTGCAACTTCTTCAGTTCTTCAGAAGCTCCGAACGGCATGAACGAACGATGCTAAAGTCAGTCACGCCAATCAACAGTCATACCAAACCACCGAGGTTACTATGCTTCTCTAGGCGCACGACGGTGGTGATGCAGGATGCCGTCGTGAATAGAGCCCGCTCCCGGTCGACGGGAGCCAGCTCGTCAAAGATGGCGTCCAATGGCACGAATGGATTCTAGTGATGAAGCCCAGAGAGGATTCGACCGGCAACGATGATGTCACCCTGAACCCCCTCCTTGTCCAGCGCCTCCCCACCACCGCGCGGAGACGGTTCAGCTCCTCGGAGAGATAGCTGAAGAAGGAAACCAGGCCAGGAAGCCGCAACTTGTAGAAGTCGATGGGGTGATCAAACAGTGGGTTTTAATGCCAGATTTAGACCCTGCTGTGGTGGATATTTTAATTTTACCTAGCAGTCAATAGCGACAAACGAGAAGGCGCTATTAGGTATGAACACGCCTGACGACCAGGCGCCTCTGCTATGGTTCTATACACGCCTAAGCAAAACACACGGCCGTAGTAAACAACAACACGCCGCATTAATAGGCGTTTCTAACTTTCTATGATTGTGGATAATGCTAAATTATCTTACACGCTGAATTATCTTACGTGTCATGTCGCGCAACGCCTTTCGGATGGGCGCGTTTAACGGCTGCCACGCTGGCAGCCGATCGTCGGTGTCGGTCAAACGCGCCTTCCCCAGCGACGCTCGGACATGCAATTGACGT
>NC_041381.1:703197865-703205768 GCF_002162155.2 Triticum dicoccoides
GGACCTTCAGGGGTCATTTAGTAAAAATAATACCACGAAGGCGGTGAACGTGGCACAGTCATAACCCACCAAGACATGGAGGAACTACTGCCTCCGTATCAAAATATAAGACATAAATATAAGGTAGTATATTATAGGTAGAGATGAATAATTTGTGGAGATGAAGAATTCTCCACCGCTTCATGGAGAATTTGTAGGTCCTGCATGGACATGTTTTAGATAATAGACGAGTGATGTCGAAATTCAACCTTACACAATTGCGGTAGATGTTAAATAGCAGAGACCCAATTCCTTGCGCAATTTGTTCGAGTACTGTATTCTACTCAATTAGTTACTCCCTCCGTTCGAAATTACTTGTCGCGAAAATGGATGTATCTAGAACTTAAATACGTCTAGATACATCCATTTCTGCGACAAGTAAATCCGAACGGAGGGAGTAGTAGATAAGAGATATAATTACATGATACAATGTAGCAGAGACCAGATTCCTTGCACAATTTGTTCGAGTACTGTATATTCTACTCAATTAGTTAATAGACAAGAGATATAATTACATGATACCATGTCACACAATATCACAAATTAAAGATAGCATCATCTTTGGTTCTCAATTATTGGTGGTGCCTTCTCTGGTTGTTGATGTCCTCAAGCCGCATTGTGGGCAATTATTGGTGGTGTCCTCTTCTCTGGGCAGTTTTGGACTAACCGCATAAGCAACCAGCATAAAGCCTAACGTCATCTTGGCAGCTAACTCAAACACACCCCGAATCCTCATTGCGTAACGCCTTGTACGCCTGCATGTGGAAAGAGGTAAGATCATATATATCAACTCCTATTGTCAAACAAACAGAAACTTAAGGAAGAAATAGATGTAGTTTTGTATCCTACAGAGGGTCGGGTTCTTGACTGGCTTGTACAGAGGGACTAGTGGTGGGAATCTTCCCCCGCTTGTATAAGGCATCATACAGCTCCTCCACCTTTTGATTCCTCATCTTCTGCTTCATCTCATGAGCATCCTGGATTGATACACACAAATAAAGATCAGTGTGCTTCCTTCATATCATTGATTATTAAATAAGCACTGATTACGACTGTTAAATAATTAAGAAGGACACTATACTAACTGTCAATTAGGTGAGGTTCAATATATATACATAATACATATATGCAATGTATGCTTGATTTGGTTGCTAATAAAGAGATCTGTTAAATGAGTTACTTGAAATCAGTTAACCTGGATGGATCATTGCTAGGAATTCAAGATCCTGCAATTGCGCTAATCCATCAGTTCTACAGTGCAGGTGCTTAGGAAATGAAGCATTGACTAGTAGGAAGTGCAGCAAGCAGAAGAGGGGATGATTCAATATATCAAAACAGCAAACATCAAACCTTTTGTGTTGCAATTAATAGTTTGCTAAAGGCATGAGTAAACAGTCATTATGCTCGAATCAATCAGGACAATATGGTTGCTTAATGATCATGCTCGGTTCAGGTCAGGTTAAACAATTATGATGATGCCAATTGATCTAGTTCTTGTTTCTAGCTAAGTAAGTACTCCTTCCGTTTCTTTTTTACTTCGCATATAAGATTTGTTTGAAATAAAACATACTCCCTTCAGTCCATATTACTTATCGCTCAAACGGATGAGTGGTATGGATGGACGGGAGTAGAAAAAATATCAACATTCACAATACCAAATCAATATCACTAGTACTATGCCATTATTTTTTCATATTGTATAATAATTTTAGTATTGTAAATGTTGATGTCTTCAAATATAAATTTAGAAAAATTTACACTATATGCAAAGTAAAGAGAAACGGCGGATGTAAAGGGAGCTTAATAGTTGCCATCCTTGATGTCGGGAGAGAAAAGATACCTCGCTGAAGAACCTTCTTGGCACGAGTTGGCCGCGTCGCTCCTCCGCGGCCGCCGCCAGCGTTTTACCGAGCCTCCTCGCCAGGCATCGAACCGCTGCCATGGATCCTCGCCGGTCTGCAAATAATTAGGCTCCCCAATCACGAATCACCGCCGCCGGCTCCCCGATCTAGGGATTTCGGTTAGCGTACCTTGCGGATAGATCTGGGCGCTCCTTCCTCAGGCGGCTAGGGTTCCTCGTTTGCCTTCTTTCCGCCTCCGCCGGCGAGGTGTGGGCTGGGGATTTGGGGCTAGTTTCTTTTTTCTTTGCGCCAACTTATTATAATCTCGCGAGCAGGCCCAGCCCAACTTCCTTTCGGATGTCGGAACTAGTGCACGTACCACAATCGGTTTCCTAATAAAATAAAACAAAAGAAAACGTGCGACACTCGGTGTCATATCTTTGTACGACGCAGATCATGGAGGATTTTTTTTTCTTTTCAAAACACTAATTTTTTCTATCGAGAAAAAAATGTTTTCTGTCTTTAGAATTTTCCCTTTAGAGAAACATATATACTCCCTCCGTTCCTAAATACTTGTCTTTCTAGAGATTTCAACAAGTGACTACATATGGCGTAAAATGAGTGAATCTACACTTTAAAATATGTCTACATACATCCGTATGTTGAGTCCATTTGAAATGCCTAAAAAGACAAGTATTTGGGAACGGAGGGAGTAATAAGCATGCATGTGTATCGTGTGATTTTTTTTTATCATTCATCCTAAAAAGAAACATATCAAAAAATGAACAAAAATATGTGCAAGGCAATAGAGATGTTTAACAATTGTGGAAATAATCACAGCCCCATGTAAAAATTAAGATCACAACTTGCAAAATTAAATGTGTGCAAAAAAAAAACCTAAACTTGCCAAGATAATAAAAATGTACATATTAACTTCTACTCCCTCCATTTCTAAATACTCCCTCCGTCCCAAAATAAGTGTCTCAACTTTGTACTAGCTCTAATACAAATTTGTACTAAGCTCAAGACACTTATTTTGGGACGGAGGGAGTATAAGACATAGTTGTTTCCAGAATGTACATATGTACATAGTATCTTCCAAAAACTGAATATAATGCCCCTGTCTTTAGAATTTCCCCTTTAGAGAAATATATATAATAAGCATGCATGTGTATCGTGTGATTCACATTTTTTTTAGAAACAGAGTGATTGATGGCTATGAACTGCTGGTTCATTTGGCTACTACGGTGCTACCTCAGACTTTCTTTTCTTTCTCTTCGTTGAGGTGCAGAGCAATCGGAGTCCTATGCGCCATCGTTTCTTGTGCATCCCTCAACAATCAACAACGATAGGTCATTTGTCCCTTTCACCTAAAGGATAATTTAAGACTTTCACCTAATTAAAGACGATTCACCTCTGTCACCAGCATATGAAAGACCAATGAGCTGAAGATCGAGTGCCACAGGCATAGGAGTTTCAAGTGATAATTCTATTTCCAGTAAACTGAGGAAATAAACTAATAAAGGAGAAGCTAATGCCATGTGTGCTCAACCAGCGTATGAAAGACCAATGTGGTACGGGAGGGTATCATATGAAAGACCAATGTAGTACATGAGGGTATCTTAATATGAGAATTGTTGTACAGAGGTGAACCTTAGGACAGTTTAACGGAGAAACACATGTCTGTGATAATTAGTGCTGGTTAAGACATCGAGAGATGCAACTCTCTTTTGTTTTCAGGATATATGACCCTTCGTGTTGTATTCCGATTTCTTCTCACCCGACATCCTCGCAAACCATGATTGAACACTTCTCCTTTTAGGATCGGCTGTTGGATTACGTGTGATATTTGCACTACCATCCATAGTTTTAGACCGCATTATCCCAAGAAAATGATGTGCAAATTCAACTATACACCATGTGAAGCAGTCAAAATTGCAAGAGCTAGCCCTTTTTAGGTTTTCTACGATAAGTAGGAAACAGAGTATGAAATCTGCATTTTATCATTTCGTTTGGGTAACTCTACGAAGAGCTTTCCAAGTTCCAGGTTGATCAATGTGCGGATAGAGCCCAACTCTGGTACCTCAAGAATACGAAATTCGACTAAGACTGGAAGAAATCCCAAGACACGGATTTGCCAAGTTTGAATAAAAGATAAATAAAGTTAAAGTGCTATTCCAGTCAAGTATGTTCAGTTCATGTCTAGGATGGGTCATCTGTCTTCACTTTGTGTACCATGCTATTTTTTTTTCTGGAAATATGCAACTTGTATTTCCATGGAGCCAATATATACATGTACATGTGCATTGTAAGTCGGGGAACACGAGCAACATAAGGAACATGAAAAGATGAAGTGCTAAGAATGCCTCGGCCAGTAACCGGGAGAGAGGTACCATCAGCAGTAAGAACATGAACAAGAGAATTAAGAGGTCGAGTAGAGGACAGAGTGGATGAATCATGAGTCATATGAAAAGATGCTCCAGTATTAAGAATCCACAGAGATGTACCTGCTTGTGTAGAAGGTGGTCTCACAATGCCAGAAGAGTCAGCAGCAGAACCAGTAGAACCTGTCAATGGAGAACCGAAAGATGGAGCTAGCAGGCTCGAAGTCGCACAATTTCCTACTCGGTCAGGGGCGCAACTGAAGAGGTCGGTGTAGATGCACCCGACAATAGAGAGCCGGAGGCAACCAGCAGGGCACGAAGTCGCGCAATCTCCTCCTCAGTGAAATACACAGACGAAGTAGTCGACGCAGTAGAACCGGTAGAGGAGCGACCACCACCACCTGTGGAAGTGGAAGCCGCTAGATGTGGCGGTGTAACATGACCAGTAGTATCCACAAAGGCCAATGGAGACGAGGCCGTGTGCAGACAAGCACCAAGCGTCAATGTAAGACACATGTGCGAGGTGTAGTGATGGAGCCATATGCACCAGCACTGCCGGTGAAAGTCGCGAGAGGAGTCGGCATAGAGCGACGGCCACCATGTGCAGAGGTCGTGAGAAGAGTCGTCAAGGAGTGACCAACACAACATGCGGGAGACGACGCAGTGGACGATGTCACAGGCTGGCGAGCACCAAGCACCGAGGAAAACGCATATGCGAGACATGATCAGTGTGGGGCACACCTTCCAAAATCAGCGGACAGTGTGGAGAGGAAATTGTACCCGACGACAATATGCTTCCTTTTTTTACCGAAAGGCAACTAGCCACCGGCCGAGCAAATCATATTGGGATCAGTAGGCGGTGGCGGAGCAGATCAGATGACAACAAGTGAAGAAGGCCGTTGTGACCGGATAAGTCTGCCCGACATGTAGACCACACGACGGTTGTGGCGTCCAGGAGAAGCAGCGGCCCGACGCATGCTGAGGAGGCCTTCGGGCGTGGATGCTTCAGGCGGGGGCGTCGGATTGGGACCTGACGTGGACGGATGGGTAAAAGATTCCATCGGATCAGAATAGGAGAGGAAACAGTGGCGGCCTTTCGGAGAGAAGGGAACGGAAACGGCAGCGCACGACGGCATCGGGCACGAGTGGCAGCGGGTGAAAAAAAACTAGGGCTCTAATACCATGTTAGAAAATGTATTTCTATGGGTACAGATGCAAGAAATATGCCAAAACCCCCTTATATAATGAAGAGAATTTCTTATTTGGCCCTTTCTTAAAGTTTGGTTCCTTTTTTGGCCCAACATTCTGTTTTCTCCCCTTTTTGACAGTCAAATTTCATTTTGTTTCCTATGTGACACTTTCATCAGTTTTAGCTATTAACGGTGTTAAGTCAGACCTGAAAAGACTGTTTTACCCCTTATGGTATGTGAACAGATTATTTACATGCAAATACAAAGGTAATGCGATATTTATTTTCATGTTTGACTGAGTAAACAAAAAGGTATTTATATGACTAATAATAATAATATGATGAGTGGAACAGTGACAAACCCATTCAACCTCTACTGTAGCATATAAATTTGTAAACATCAATCTAATGGGGGATTAGTTGGACCACGGCATGCCAATGGGTTATGTCGCATAGTTGTGTTCATGCCTCAAGTGTTTGCACACACGCTCAGGCCATTAAGATACAGATCGGCTGATTGCAAGAAGCCAATAGCACGAGCTTCTGATAACTTCTATCTGTTAGTTCTAATCTTGGTTGCATGCGTTAGTACTAGTCATTAGTCGTGTCATGGTGATGTTGGGTTTGATCTTAGGTTATTGTTAACCGAGAGAAAAAGATGGGAGACAAAGTCTCCTCCCCTAACGATTGTGCTCTGATACAATTGTTAGAAAAAATCCTTAGGGATGAACATGACAGGATCTTAAGCCTAGAATTAGATCACCTAAAACAGATTAACAGAGAAGGAGTTCATGAGATCTTACGGGTATTGTGTAAGGTCTCGTGCCTGCTCGATGCAGGCATAGCGTATTACATGATCTCCAGCAACGAGAAAACGGTGGATGAAACTGAGCGGCAGAAAGGCCACGTAGATGATGGCAGCAAGCCGCCGGCACGACCCTGCGGTGGCCGGCGGTGGAGATGGCCTTCTGATCCCTTCTAGCGCCCTTTTTGAAATTTTATCTTATTGTGAAATTCATATTAAGGCCAGTCTTATGGCATTTCTTAATGATGTGATCATTTCTACTGGGCTGAAGCCACCTCAAGGAGAATGTGATGGTCGCATGGTTCAGTTTTTCCGCACTGCACTATGCGGCATAATAATGTTGCAGCGATGTGCCTATTGGGCAAAACTAAAGTTTTTTTTTGGTTGGTGCATTTCATGCCATTTTATTATGATATGCACCATTGAAAATATGCATAAAGACACAAAATATTATTTATGGAGTCATGATCAATCCCCTAAGAATATTATTATTATTTTTGCTTAGGGTATCTATTTTCGAAAGTACATGTTGTCATTTGTTTGACAACTCTCATTTGCCAAATATTGTTAATTTCTCTTATGAATATTTATGTCCAAATTTTCTTATTTGGAAAATGGTATGATATCCTGACAATAATATTAATGTTGTTTTCACTCCGAGTGTCAAGATTAATGTTTACTCAGTGGAAATGAATTTACATTTATATGTTAATTCTAATGTCATTTTCATTGTATGTCATTGAGAATTTTATTGATAAGTTTAACACTTATGTTTAATATTTATACTATCAATGTCACATTTAGTGTTAAAAGTCATCATTGTGCCTCATAGCACACATGATTATATAATATTGTTGCTTTATGCAAATGTTGGCTATTAGCCGGTGTTCTTGCTGGTCATTATGTGATTTTATATCTCTCTAATCGAAATGGAACCAACGAGAAGTTTTGATTAGCGATTTTCAAGAAAATAATGTAATGGCATATGGTAATATTCCGACCAACGTTGATTATTTTTCATGTGTCATTAATGAGTAAATAAGGTTCTTTATGTTTTTTTCCCAACGGGGATACATATTAGAACAACAATTAAGCATGTCTTTAGTTCATCTTATTACATGGTTAATTCATGTTGATGTTTTTTATTGTGATGGTGATAAAGTTGCATCCACTTTTTCCAGCAATGAACATTAAAAATGATGCCATTTTTTTTGGCGAAGACATGCCTTATGCAAATAGCGTTCCCACATGAAGAGTGGAGATCCTTGCCTTGTGTAAGGAATCTTCCAATGTTTCTGCCACTAATGTTGAAAGTTTTATGTGCCATCATGCACATTACTTATGCAAAGGAGGTTGAAATCAAAACTATTGGATATATTCCACTAGCATTTGGAGATGGCTTAATTCTTCATTGTAGCAATTATGTTGGTTTATGCTCCTCGTTAACTTCATTTTGTCTATGTAACAGATGACATGATTATGATTATGATTAAGTCAGATCCAATTATGTGATGTTATTATCGCCAAGAGGCGAGACTTATGTTTATTTTCGAATTATTACGTGTGTTATGGTACAATCAAGTCATAAGAGAGGTGTTCCTAATGAGACCTGATCGAAATTGTGGTCGTTTTTTAGTAGACCGCA
>NC_041381.1:703205897-703209625 GCF_002162155.2 Triticum dicoccoides
GGGATGGATGTCTCATTTTAGATGAGATATCACACTCACCTCTCTTACTAAAACCATGGCAGGGACAACAAAAGTTGTGTAAATTCTCTAAGTAAGATGCAACAAGTCTTATTTAGAAGAATGAATGAAAATCACACTAATGTGCTAACTCCTTTTATTATGTTTATGTACTTACCCCTTATGAGCATTAAGAAACACGCATGAATGCTAAAGTGACAAGCTTGCTAGAGTAATGACCATTATGATGTAACATACTGATTATATATCTGACCAACGTCGTTTATAATTGTGTGACACGCTTAACTCAAGTGGCAAGTTTGTCGGTATCATGTGGCTCGTGGTTATATTTTTGACCAACGTCGTTTATAATCACGTTTCACAGTTCATTAAGTTCTTTTCCATCTTCTGCCCAACGGTGTTGAGAATTAGAACTGAGATGATTGTTATAAAGATTTTGGATATATTTTTTATCTTCTAAATAAAGTGATCATCGGGGACCTGAAGCTTATGAACATGAATCTTAAGGATAACTCCATTAGTTTTTTGTTCATATGCATCATGTAAATTGAGAAGAAATTCTTAATGCAACACTTTGTGTTGAGCCTCAACAATGTCCTCGTGGTTGATAATGTGTGTGAATGGTGATCTTATTGGTTTGTTGCCACATTGGATGAAAATTATGAGCTCTAATGATGTATGAAACTCAATAGAGTTCCCCAAGTGAGTTGTTGTGACGCTTGCGTTATTACTAACACATGCTCTTTGTGTTGACTTAGTTGAGAATGTACATATAACTCAACAGTAAGGTTTCGTCATTGGTGAAGTTGACATAAGGCGTGCTATTGAAAGAAATACAATTATTAAATAAGGCAAGTGTCGGGACACTCATACGATAAGACGAAGGGGAGGAAGATTACTACCTTGTGAAGATGGATTTTTTTTGGGAGAGCCAAAAAAACTATCTTCTATTTATGACATAAAGGATCTTGGTGATGCCTCATACTTTGCTTGTATTGATTTCGCCAAGATATAGGTCCAAAAGGAGTATAAGTTTTATTGTGATGACATACGTTGATAGAGTACAAAAGAAAATATTATGTGGTAGTACTCTATCACACCTGCTACTAAAGTCAAGGGCGATAAAGGTGGACATTTTAGTGTCCAAGGAACCATTATCAAATGATCAGATAATGTTGGTTCCTTATGCTTTAGCTATCAGAAGCAATATGTGTATTCAAATATGAACGCGCCCTTGTTTCTAATTGGGATACTTGGCAAATATACAAGTAAGTCCAGAAATGGACCACTGGAAAAGCCGCCAAATGTCTTGCAGATATGCAAAACAATAAAGTTTACATGCTCACTTATAAGGAGTCTAATAACTTTGATATTCTGAGTTATTCAGACATTGTTTATGCGAGATGTGTGGATCTTAAAGTTTCCACGCTATGTTATATCCTCACTCTCACATATGGAGCTATATCGTGGAAGAGCTCTATAATGACACTAATGACATTGGAAATAATGCATTTACTTATGTGGCATGTTAAGAGGCTATTGGGCAGGTTGTATGTCAAGAAATATTATTCCTGGAATTGAAAGTGGTAGACAACACCATTAAACCACTTACCGCGATTATGAACACGCAGTTCTCTATGCGAGTAACAACAAGTCAATTGGTATTGCCAAAACCATTGTCATTATGTCTCTGTTGTGAAAGATAGAGTCCAGGATCAAACCTATGGTGTTTGATTTATAAAGTATTGCGGTACCGCTTAGTAAAGGCTTACCACCCATTTTATGAATATGTTGCCGGCATGGGTTCATAAAGCCTTATTGATCCTGGAAATTAGGACCATTAAATAAACCAACTCCCATAAAGAAAAATGTTATCCATTTCGAGATAGAACGGTATACTATAAGGATTGAGGTTTAGTGACACTTCATTGGCCATTGCAACACCTTACTTTGGTATATTATTTTTATTGAGAGTGGGCTTATGATGTTTATTAACCTTACGATCAAGGGGGAGAATGTTGGGTTTGATCTTAGGTTATTGTTAACCGAGAGAAAAATATGGGAGACAAAGTCTCCTCCCCTAATGATTGTGCTCTGATCGGAGGCACCCATAACCGACTTTTGGTTTTGGTCCCTGGTCCACCTAGCGCCATATATAAAAGGAGGAAGTCGTACCCATCAAGGGCCCTCACGCACATGTACAGGCTAAAACCCCAGACTCCTAACAGCTGATCCAAAAAGGGCGCTAGAAGGGATCAGAAGGCCATCTCCACCGCCGGCCACCGCAGGGTCGTGCCGGCGGCTTGCTGCCATCATCTACGTGGCCTTTCTGCCGCTCAGCTTCATCCACCGTTTTCTCGTTGCTGGAGATCATGGAATACGCTATGCCTGCATCGAGCAGGTACGGGACCTTACACAATACCCGTAAGATCTCATGAACTCCTTCTTTGTTAATCTGTTTTAGGTGATCTAATTCTAGGCTTAAGATCCTGTCACGTCCATCCCTAAGGATTTTTTCTAACAGGTGACACATGTAGTGTGTTTTTAGCCAGTTTATTAATTAGTTGGCCGAGTCCTTGCATGCATGTGTATACACACACCGGATGGATGTGTGCACGTGATTGGGTCGGTGCATGAAAATAGGATCCCCACGAGCATGTGCATCTGGAAGATGTGTTGGCTGTGGTTGACTTAGTCGTACATCATCCCGGAGCGGCACCGGCGTACACCAGCACATGGCCAGCTCCAGCAACAAAGGGGAGGCCCCAGTTGACGACCACCTCCACCTAGTCTCGGCCTTGATGTACAGATGGATGGTACGGCCGACGACCTTGACGGTGGCGCTGCCGTGCATGGGAGGTGGCAGCGGCCTCGGCGCACCGGAGGAGGATACAACCGGCGGCTTGGCAGGGATGACGGGAGGGTGAGCACGCCTAACCCGGATCAGCGGCGTGCGCTCGTGGCACACCACCACGGGTCCCTCGCCATGCCAGGTTCTCACGGACTGAACTGCAATACGTGGCGGGTTGGGCGATGGTGGAAGGAAAGAGCGGGCGGGATTGGGAGGAAGGAGAAGAAAAAGGAAAGAGGCAGGAGTGCAGATTCTCCCTAATATTGTTTTCGTTCATACCCCCTTCTCTGCCCTTTTCTGGTGAGATACTACCATCAGGGGTAAAATTGTCTTTGCACGTATCAGTTAACACCTTTGGATGGAAAAATGGATGAAAGTGTCACATAAGGCATAAAATGAAGTTTGAGTGTCAAACAGAGAACAAAATGTTTTTCGGGGTCAAAAAGGGAACCAAATCTTAAGAAAGGGCCAAATAAGGAATTCTCTCTATATAATGGGGGCAAAGACAAAAACTACGTGACTAACAATGGAGAAATTCGCTAGTCCTTCTCCAACATTTTCTTATGTTTCCCCTATCTCTTCCTATTCTCTGCAGTAACTACCCCACCTATTAGACTTACCAAATATTTTTTTTGTTTATGTCAAAATTAAAACTAAATTTATTTGCTTTGGTAAAATAATAATTGATTATATTAAATAAAATATTTATAATACAACCGGATTTATATGGGCTATTAAATCATATATCATCTATCTCGATTAGCCCAAGAAGGGATGAAGACAATCCAATTAGGTCAAGAACCTTGCGACCGTGCATGATGAATCCATGAGTACAGAGTGCTTTTCTGCATTTTTGTTT
>NC_041381.1:703210216-703227217 GCF_002162155.2 Triticum dicoccoides
CGAATACAATGTGATTGCAGTTGCCCATGTATCTACGACCCACGGAGTTAGACCTGGCTCCATGGCTCTTAGTTACATGAAGTTGGCCTACAAACATGCCGACCGTAGAAACATGCGGTGGTCTTGTGGATATCATTTTTTTAGCCTGAAGTGGGTGCCTTAATTCAAATATTCTTGGTTAAATGAAAAGCGTTCACATTTGGAGAAAAACATGATGAACTTTCTGAAAATTACAAGGACCGATTTTTCAAAACACGATAAATATCTTTTTAAAACATGATGAACAGTATTTAAATACAAGATGTATAATTTTTTTTAAACTAGATGGGTGTTTTTATAATAGTCCTTGATTATTTGTTATATGCGCGATGACCACTTTTCAAAAGCACATTGAACCTTTGCTAAAAGCACGATGAACAATTCCATTTACAGAGGTGACCATATTTTTAAATGCGCGATAAAATTTTAACACGACAAACTTTTTTATGTAAACAACGAGCATTTTTAACAAACATGCGGGACATTTTTAAACTTCGTGAGAAATCTTTTCAAAAAACGATGAAAAATTCTTTATACATGACGGTAAATTTTTTAATACATGATGTATATTTTTAAAATACACTGTGAAAAATATTGTACTAACGTTTTCTAAAGTATACAATAATTATTCTATAAAAACACACCAAGATCATATTTAAATTCGCGATGAAAAGGCGATGAACATTTATTAAAATATTTTCGTAAATATTGGCTAATTTTTAAAACAAAAAACACGGACATTTTCTATACAAGATTAAAGATTCTTTTACATACAGTTTTTTTTTGTAAAGACACGATGTCCATTTTTAAAATATTCATTGAACATTTTTTTGAAATACAAGATAATTTGTTCTTGAAAAGCACTATCATATTTTAAAAATACATGATAAAAAATAGAAATAACTAAAAATAGGAAATAAATGGGATAAAATCAGTAAGAGAAGGATTGTTTTTGGAAAAACTTCAATTCACTTTACAAAAAGTGTGTATTTTTAGATATATTCATGTACTATAGTTGGACAATGAAAATGAATAAAAATCCTGAATAGAACACCAAAATATTACAAAAAACAAAAACAAAAAGAAGAGGACGAAAATCAATAATATTAGTAAAACAAAAAAAGCAGAAATAAAGATAGAAACCAGACCAAAAAGCATATTAGAAAAACCAAAGACAAACACTCAAACAAATCGTTAGGAACCGCTTCCTGTTCGTCTACTACTGAGGTGACCCAGTAAGTGATAAACAGCCTTTTCGCTGGCTTATCAGTGTGAGAGCAAAGTGCTGAATAGCCTTTTCGCTAGCTAGTGAGCTATATCTCGCTTATTGTAAGACGGACGGACAGCTCGCCAAATGAGGGTTGCGGTTTTCAGAACTTCCACGTGATAGAGAGCGCATATTCATCAAACATTTTCTGAAATACACGACAATTTGGTTTCAAGAAGCACTATGTATATCTTACAAATACATGATAAAATAAAAATAGAAAAGAGATGCAAAAAATTATGTAAGAAACAAAAAATACATAAAAAATTCAATTTATTTTACAAAAAAGTCTGTATTTCTAGATATATTAATGTAATATAATTGGACAGTGAAAAATAAATAATAGCATGAAAAGAACACTAAAAATATTACAAATCACAAAAAAAAGAGGAAGAAAATAAACAATATTAGAAAAACATAAAAAACAGAAATAAAGAATAAAAACCAGACCAAAAAGCAGATCACAAAACCAGACAGAGCACATCGTCTTGGTCAAAGAAAAGCTGTGAATGTGCATACCTTTTCATGCGCACTACGCTGGAAGTGGAAGTGACAAAATTCCAACAGTTCATCGCGCAATCTAGTTGAAAAGACGACACAATGTAACAACATATCACAAAGAGGTAGGATGGTGCTATCTAACAAAACTGCAGAGGTCACAGTTAAACTGAAATCTCAAATTCTGATCTTGTCTTCACTCCCACTTGTTGCTCTAGCCACATGCCAGTGGCCATACAATACAGGCTATGCAATGTATGTTCTCATCAACCTACAGTTTCACGCAAAGCTACTCTAATAGATAGATAGATAGATAGATAGATAGATAGATAGATAGATAGATAGATAGATAGATAGAGATATAAGATGTCATGCGACACAATGTCACAAGGAACGATAGCATAGTGCTAGCTAGCCAAACTGCAGAGGTCATAATTTAACTTAAAACAAGCTGGAGCCATCTTCACTGGTCTTCCTTGGCTTCTACCACCTTGTTGGCTTTGGAACCAAACGCAAAAGCAAAGGCCATAAATGTTAATGTCATCTTGGCAGCTAACTCGAACACACCCCGAGCTCTCATTGCGTACCGCATCCAGCGCCTGCATGTATATCATACTATGAGATTTTACAGGTACCAACTCCTGTCAAACAAAACAAACAGGAAACTAATTAAGGCAGAAATATTATCCTACAGAGGGTCATCTGCTCCTTGAGTGGCTTGTACAGAAAGATGCTGGCCAGTAGTGGTGGAAATCTTCCCCGCGTTATAAATCTCATCAAACAGCTCCTTCTTCTTCTGCTCTGCTTTGGATATCGCATCATACAGCTCCTCCTCCTTCTGCTTGATCTTTGAAGCTTGCTGGATTGATACACAAAAATAATGATGAGTGTCCCGACTTCGTATCATCAATCATTATTAGGTAAGCAACTAAACACGGAGATTGCGATTGGTAAATACTAGTACCTCTTCTGTTAATTAATGTACGACGTTTTGGCAGTTCAACCTAAACTGCCAAAACTGTCTTATATTAATGAACAGAGGGAGTAACTAAGAAGGAAACAGTACTGCCTGTGAATTAAGTGAGGTTTGCAAATAGTAACAGCATCACATACTGTACTTAGGAAGTGCAGCAAGCGGAATTTGCTAAAGGGGCGAGCCAATATGTAAAACTATATGCTTGCTTTTGTTGCAAATAAAGAAAGGGACATGTTAAATGGTTATTACTTGAAATCAGTTAACATGGATGGATCGATGACAAGTACTTATGAAATGAAGCATGTCCATGGATGTGTGCTTATGAAATGAAGCATTGATGAACTAGAAAGGTGCAGCAAGCAGAAAACAGCAATCTGATGTGTTGCAATTGATACTGCAATTAGCTAAAGGGATGAGCAAAAAGTCATCATGCTCAAATCAACCAGGAAAAATATAAGGTTGCTTAGTGATATCTTCTCTCACTAGAAGCAGCAGTACATCACGATTTCCAGGTTCAGGTTAGGTTAAACAAGTACTATGATGCTAACAAATCTTGATCTTCCACACAAACACACAAAACCAGTCTAAGAGCTAACAGAAAAGGAGGCAAAATCTTGCTCTTTCTTTTTTCTGAACTAGTTCAGAAAAAAAAAAGGAGGCAATCTTGCTCATGTTTCTGGCTAAGGCTAACAAAAGAGACACATACAGGTGCTATTTCGATCGCACAGATTTCGATTGTCGCAGGCTACCTCCCTGATGGGCAAAAGGTCATGATGCTCAGATACCTCACTGACGAGAGAAAAGATGACAATTTTGGTGAAGACACCTCACTAAAATGATGAGCAAAAGGTCATCAAGCTCAGATCAACCAGGAAAATAAGGTTGCTTAATGATATGATTTGCATTCAGTGCTCTTGCTAGAAGCAGCAGAACGTCAGGATTCCAAGATGCTAACAAATCTTGCTCTTCACCACATACACACACACAAAAAAAAGTAATCTTGCCCAAAAAAAGGCAATCCTGCTCTTGTTTCTGGCTAGCAGAACAGACACATACATGGACATGGCGCTATTTCGACTGCACAGAATTCGACTATCGCAGGCTACCTCGCTGGAGAAAAAGATGTCGATTTTGGTCAAGATACCTCGGTGGAGTTGGAGAGGTGGCGGGAGCGCATGAGCCTGCTTGGCACGAGCCGGCGTCCCTCCTCCGCCTGCGCTCGCTGGAGCAGAGAGCCACCGAGCCTCCTCGCCGCGCATCGAACCGCCGCCATCGTCGCCGGCCTGCGAACAATTGGTCAGGGATTAGGACGACACGTCCGTCAGGAATCACCACCGCCGGCCCCCGCATACACACACAAACCCCATCGATTGGGTTGCAGGCCGTGGGCATTTCGGCGAGCGTACCTTGCGGATGGGGGGCGTCTCTTCCTCAGGCGGCTAGGGTTCCTCGCTCGCCGTCCTCCGCCTCCGCCTCCGCCTCCGCCGACGCCGAAAGTGAGTAGGTGGGTTGGGGTGGGTTCCTGTGTCTCTCCCCGGAAGTGAGTGGGTGCGCCAACTTATAGCCTTGCCAGCAGGCCCGGCCCAAATGTGCGCTTCTTCTATTTTTTTTCCTCTTTTAACTCTTTTTGGCATTGTCTCAAAAAAAAAAGAACTCTTTTTGGCAGAAACTAGCAATGCCTGTGCTCCTTGATACAGTATGCATGTATGGAGTTATTTACCCCTCAAAAAAATATGGAGTTATTTACCCAAAACCATCACACTTTGAGCCGCAATTGTCATGGTTTAGTTTTTCTCCCGCGCTACCCATGGCCACCAGCTCCGGCGGGCAACAGATTCAACGACAACGGTGTGAGTTCTTCCGGCCGCAAGCGCCGGCGCCCGCAATGTGTCACCGTTGGCACGTTCACCCCCAACCCCGATGGCGTCTGTGACCTCGATTCGGAGTCATCAGCGGAGGAGAAAGCTCTCCTTCCGCCGCCATCATCTTGTGCGGAGGAGGCGGTGAAGGCTGATGCGGAGGCTGCAGCGTAGAGTGCTGCCGAGGTGTCGTCGAGTCGTTGGGGAAGGAAGTACTCCCATACGCTCCATCGCCACCAAGGCAAATCTGACTATGCCAAAATCTAGGGTTAGCTCTAGCACTAACTGTGTAGTTTAGTTATTTGATTGTCTCCTCAGCAAAATCTAGGGTTAGTTCTAGCAATACCGCATAGTTTAGTATGTCTAAATCTAGTTCTAGCAAGTACTGAATTTGGCATAAATCTCTTGGTGATTGTTAAATTAGGTCTGAATTTAGTATCCTCTGAAGTTCTGATGCCCTGAATTTAGTATTTCACTAGTGCTAATTTATGATATTTTCTAATTGGGCTACTGTACTGAAATCCAGAGCTGTTTTTTGTAGTGTCCGTATATATTTTCTTGTGAAACTGTATTCAGAATGTCGTTACTTTGTTTTCTTCTTTAGGCCTGAAGATCTATGGTCAATATATTTCGGAAAAAGTTTGCCCTTGTAAAGATGCGTGAGAGAAAGTTTGCCCTTGTAAAGATGCGTGAGAGAGACATCAGTTCTGGTGGTTTGCTTAATGTAATGGAGTATGAAGAAGAAGAGAGTGCAACCAAAGCAGAAGTACAGGGGGGAAAGAGGAAACTGATCTGAAGGAAACAATTTCTACGAGATTAAGAAGAAGAGAGTTGAATACATGAATAGTACACACTGTGAGGGGGACACAGACCCTTAAGATATATATATATGACATAGACCAGGAGGAAGAGGGTGAGGAGGCACAAGAGATTCCGATTCCTGAGCCTGTTGAGAAGAAGGCAAAAAGAACAAGGCCTACCAGTAGGTCCCACTCTAGTTCTGCTGGAAGCATTAATAAGGATTAGTATTCATCTTTAGAAGAGGAAGATAGAGACTTTGAAGCAGATGATGATGGTAATGAACCAATGTCCTTTGTTATCCCCTCTGGGAGAACGAGTAGAGCTAAGAAAAGACCACACCTAGGGTCTGGTATGATGAGGACATGATGCATCCAGAGCAGCAATTCCAGCTAAGGTTGTGTTTCAGAGATGTTTACCAATTCAAAGAGTCTCTTGTGAATTTGCATGTCAAACAACTTAGAAGATACAAATATCACAGAATTGCAGTGATAAGATAATAGTATGTTGTGATCGAGAGGGTTGTTAGTTCCACATGGTAGCATCATAGATAAGTAATGAGCCCACTTTCTGCATTAAGAAGATGGTGTTTGAGCACACATGTCCCACCCAATTTGAGAAGACTAGGATTAGCTCAAAGTGGCTTGGCAACAAAATGCTTGAAACTATCCGATCAAACCCCAACAGTCTTTCCAAACTGCCCCTCATAGATACTGCTTGAGGCACATTTATGCCAACTTTCAGAGAGTTGGATCCAGAGGAGAGGATTTGAAAAAATGCATGGATGCAGATGCATATGCTAAAACTGAACATGACTTTCAGTTGACAATGAAGGGCATGAAGGCGGCTGTCCCTACTAAGCAAACTGGACCAGGCCCCTGTTGGCGTTATGAAGGTAAATTCTGATGCATCTTTCATTGTACTTCGAGTTTGGCAGCGGCTAGGGTCATTGCAAGAAACAGCAACGGCGAGGTCTTATTTAGTGCGGGCTGGATCCTCCCCGAGTGCAGAGATGCCGAAGAGGCTGAAGGGCAGGCGATGCTTTTAGGCATGCAAACTTTGGAAAAAATATATGTTGGTCCGACGATATTCGAGACAGACTGTGCGGCTATTGTGGAGGCCCTCAATGCAAAGTCAATGATCAGGCCAAGATGGTGGGCTACTTATAACGATTCTTTGGAATTGTTGAAGAATTCCCCATCCTGGAGAGTGACAAAGATTGGAAGAGAGAGCAATGTGGCTGCTCATAAACTTGCTGCTTACACTAGATCTAATGGCAGTTTTTTTATGATGAGCAGTGTGCCATGTAGTATAACTGATGTAATCTTGAAAGATTGTACTCCGGGTACAAGTAATATATAAAGCTTTCTTTTCCCCTCAAAAAAATAAAAGAATATAAAGATGAAATTAAATTTATTTTATCTAAGTATTCTACAAGGCACCCAGAAAACATAATAAGCCTACTATACATAGATATCCTCCAAGATTTTCTTTAGGCACAAAACTTGATTACACTATGATCTCATCTTATTATGTGCCTAATTATTTAACACTGACAAACATGATTGATCTAGTAAAGGTGCACAATTTCAGCCAAGATTAATGTTGCAAGGTAATTGTCTCGGCGCCAAAGCAGTTTTTTGGCACAAAGCTCTGATACAAAAAGGGAAAGGGATAATCACAAGTGCACATCCTTCTATCTAAGGTCACATACAACAACAATTTGAACATGTACTATTAGGAAATTGAAACCTCTCTTCAGTGTATATTTACTTAGAAAGATTCTCTCTAAAATAAACCAACATTATTTATCAAGTATTTATTTAGAAAGATTTTCTCTAAAATAAGCCAACATCATTCATCAAGGCCACCCAGTTCAGTGGTAAAACCAGAGGAGAGAAAGAGGAAAAAAGGACACATATATTTATTATATTTATAATCTGTACATATATACTGAGAAGAAACAAGAGCTCCGAGTTGAGGTTCTTCTTCTCTGCACCCGCCCGCACGCACAGCAAATAAAATCATTATTTTCACTAAGATCTCACAAGGGAACATGAAAAACTATCAGGTACCAGCAAATAAATAAAAGAGATCTCCCTGACCAAGCCCACACTCTCACTCTCTCCCATAACTTATAAGAAGCCAACCCAATAGTAGCCATGCAGTTGAAATTTTAGAACAACAAGAAAACACCATGATGCACACAATCAGGGAGGGAACCAAGCCTACCAAATCGAAACACATCGGGGATTGAGAGGGAGAGAGAGAAGGAGAAGAACAGGGGCAGGGGAGGAGACCTTGATATGGCGCAGGTGGACCAGGCGCGAAAGATGTGGACGACGCCGTCAGGATCAGCCCCATACATGGTTTAGACATCGAAATAATCCATGTTGGTCATGTGGCACAGCAAGCCATAATCAATACACCACAAAGAAACCAACAACAAATTAGTTATAAGAGAAACCAACAACATACATCACTTGACTAAATACAAAATGGAAGAGCATAAAATCTGCAGTTATAAGAGAAATAATATGGGCACATGCCTTTCTTTGATATCAAACAAATATCACATATCATAAGACAGTTATAAGAGAATGCATCAAGCTTAAACAGGAAGTCTGAGATGACAGCGCTGCTACACACTGTATATACACATACCTTCATTGTTGACTGATGTATATCAGGTTGTTGCTCGGCCCTTTCACAGTGTGGCTAGCTCGGCCGGTTGGCTTTTTGGCAGGGCGGTGTTTCCCTCAAAATCTAATCATACAAAAAGTCAAACAAATTTCACACATCGCATCATTGTCATAAGAACATGCACATAGGTTAAATTAAGAAGTCAAAGACAAATGGATTTTAGAATCCATATGTTTAGAACAACCAACCATTATTTGTAAGACAGTGCATGCACTTTTGTGCCACAAAGCAATCTTATAATGTTGAGGGAGACATATAAAATTAGTTGCCACAAACACAGACCTGAACAAACTAATAAATGAATACCAATGGCATTGCTCAGAAATTCTTCGAGATCATCACAATTATTTTAGTGCTCGCATGAACCTGCCAAATGTGGTGGTCAACATTTGCATCATTCAGAACATAAACAGTCAAGTTTGATTGATACCTAATATTTTCATAGATCAGCGTGGATGCGAGACCATATAGCTCAGCTCTAAAGTCTACTGCAAGCACAATTTGCAAAAGATAATAATATTACCAGGTCTACGATCTCTATAGCCCCATATCCAAGTCCGTGAAGGTCCGGGCTAGCCTAATCGATATCTCCTCACCCTGGTCGTGGCCACGGGAGAAACATGCATATATGATTGTGCGTAATATCAGGGGTACAGAATGAAACCCCACCTTCTCATGTTTTGGCTGTCCAAATTATAGAAAACTACATACGTTAATCTTTCTTAGTGATGACTACACGACCGAGATACTAAAAGAAAAAAAACTCAAATATTTATGACTGATGAGATATGATATATAATTAAGAGTGTTTCTTCCACCGCTATCACGACATCCATTGTTTGCTTTTGAATTCAGAGGTTGTATCCAAACAAATAAAACCTTTAGGTAAATATATTTTCATCAAGGTGGTGTATACCGTTGTCTGAAATAGTAAAAATAACAAAACAAAGATAGGAATAGTGGAAGGATGTAAATTTTTCTCAAAGATTGCATCTAATTCAGTCTTTTATCTGAACAGAAACATCCACATGCCCATTGTCCTAGACCAAAAGAAATGAAAAAAAGATAGCATCATATTGAAATGAAGAAATGGCTCGCATAAAAGATCGGGAACGCGCCTTGGCGCGAGAGTGTCGGTCCCAACGATATTGTCAAGCTATGAAAGGTCAAACGACGACAACCAATTATCGGATTCAGGAGTAAAAAGAAACATTCACTCTACGAAAAGAGTAACATCATTGAGTTCAACACAGTCATGAGACTGTAAAAGCTAACCCGCCCCGGAAGCAAGGCAGCATCTACTACAATCAAATGATTACAAAAGCTAATTAGCTAACATTAACTTGAACAATATGAGCAGGAACACAAGAGAGAAAAAGCCCATCTGCCCTAGCCATATCCAACCCGGTAAAAATATGCTTTATATTCCAAAGGTTCGCAAAAACAAAAGGATCCAAAGGGTCACAAGATATCTATGACCACCTCTAATTATCCCGTTGTCTAAAATCAAAAGATAATTAAGTAATTAGATCAGCAGCACAATAATGTACACATGAAGAACTGTAAAGGAGTAGCGAGAACAACAGGTCAGCAAAAAAGGTAGAAGAAAGACACCTGTGAAGGAGACGTCCGTCAAAGAGCCAATTAAGTAAATAGATAAGCAACACAATAATATATATCCATTTGAGATACACATTTTCCAGATTGTTTAGGATATTTCACTGGTAGCAAAGAATTTTGTTAAACAATATAAAAGGAGATGTCATACCAAAGGAAATAGATATCAACATGTCCAGGAAGAAAAGAACGGTTCTCAGTTCATATGTTTCAGGTATTAGGCATAAACGTGTATCTCATATACATGTATCTCATCACTAACTGAGTAACCAACATGTCTAGGAAGAAAAGAAATGGCTGCCCTGTTACAATCCATCATCTCATCATGGAACAAAGATTAAAACAAATTAGATGCCTACACCGGATAGTATGCACATTGGCTATACCAAATCATTAAAGACTAATATTTTTGAAAGGATGAATAAGAAAAATAGTACACCAGTGTCAAAAAACAGAACACGGGTGTAGATGGAGAAAATCTAGTGTTACATAATAACCTCAGCCATCTTAGAATCCCACTCAGCGTGCTCCCTCTCCGGCCGACCCGCAAGACAGCCCCAACGCCACGCCACCGTCCCAACCGTGAAACAGCCAGAGAAGCAAAGAAGATGGTAAGAAACAAGCGAAATAAAAGGTAGTGGGCTCGAATACAAACATTAACCAGCCTAAAGACGTTGTTATTAGAAACATGACACCGTGGTTTCTGCTGGTTTATCAACAAATTAAAACAAGCCATTGAACCGTCAACTTGCTTACTCTTAACCAGATGAAATCAAGGACCAACAACAAACAATAAGAGTCAAGAACAACTTATATGCAATGAAGGTATGCGAGAGAAGAAATATTCACATAAGACGGCTATAAACACTGGAGCATAAATAAGCAACACCTTTAAATACAAATAAAAAGGGTTCAGGGTTCAATGCATAGTGGGCTCAGATTTGCCTTTCCTCGATCATATAATCTACCCCCGCCGTCTCTTGTCACCAGATTAATTTGTTTATACAGTGGAGCTTCCCTGGTTATCACTCAACAAGAATGACCATCCAAGGACAGAACAATAAGTATCACATGATCAAAAAGGATTCTAGAGACAAGAGGGAGGACCCAACTTGATACCCACAGGTGCCTTGATTGCTCAAAGGCACACTTATTTCAGCCACAACGAATCATCATCGCCCTAGAAAGGATGGCTTTCGACCGGTGGGGCACGTGCGAATAAAAAGGGTTCAGGGTTCAATGCATATGGGCTCAGATTTGCCTTTCCTCGATCATATAATCTACCCCCATCATCTCTTATCACCAGATCAATCTGTTTATACAGTGGAGCTGCCCTGGTTATCACTCAATAAGAATGACCATCCAAAGACAGAACAATAAGTATCACAGGATCAAAAAGGATTCTAGAGACAAGAGGGAGGACCCAACTTGATACCCACGTCTAATCATCATCGCCCTAGCAAGAATGGCTTCCGACCGATGGGGCGCGTGATTCAAACGCGGTGGCACGAGATATCTCATTTTGGGAGTAACTATTCATTCCAGCAGTAACTTTTTTGTATCCGGCGGACGAGGTCGTTACAGGGGTCGATCCGACAGCCCAAGATCCATCAAGCAACCAGATCCGACGGCCAGGAATCCCAAATCGCTGAGGAGCCGCCTGAGGAGCTTCTATTCTTATTTCTGGATTTCTAGATGGATCACCGGATCAATATGTTCTTACGAGGGTTTAACTGCCCTGGTTATCACTCATTAGAAATGACCATCCAAGGACAGAGCCACTAAAATAAGAATGTGATCGAAACAGCTCAAAGAAACGAGGGAGGATCCAAATTAATACCCACAAGTGCCTCGACTGCTTGAGAGCATGCCTATATCAGCCATAACTGATCATCATAGCCCTGGCCATGTCCCATATAGTAGCCGAAGCAGAGCAGGGGAAGATGGAGCTCACAGAGGGAGGTTGTAGCCGAGGCAGTACTCAGAGGGCACCGGGGTTGCGCCTGAACGCCATCCAACCAGTCAGGAACCATGTCGGAGTTGCGCCTTGCACCATCCCGCCGACGAGCACGAAAGCCATGGGCACCGAAGTGGCCAAGGACGTGAGGAGGTGATGTATAGCACATCTAGGAGCACCATCAGAGACGACCGGGCAATGAGCCGGCAGGGAGAGAGGCGAGGCGTCAAGGAGAGGAAAGGGCGTGACGCGAGTGCAGGCCTGCAGGGAGCGGAACATCAGCTATTTTTTATTTCGGAGTATATAGGAAGTATCAAACATATCATATAAGTGCAATCATCTTTGATAATATAAGAGAGCATACAAATCACAGAGCTTGTTTAAGATATTTTGTCACATCAAGTAGTTTAGATAAGAGAAGCCTAACCCAGAATTACAAATAATTGGAGCGAGTGATAGATTTATTATTCTGATAATTTGGTAGTAACTGTACATAAATAATTCATTTGCCAACAGTAAAAAATATGCCATGCATTATTTACACAAAACAATATTTCTTGTATAGGGTCAGAAAGATATTTCAGCATTCAAATCAATCAGGCTGAAATAATCTAAGAGTATTATCAATACAGAGCAACAATTTATGAACTCGCTGTCAGTCAAAAGTAATAATACATGGAAATCTATCTTGAAGTGCAAGAGCTCAATTTAGCAGATCTGACACACCAGACACGAATGTGCTTACCTGCTTTCCCAGGCAGGCCTAGTCAGCTCTTTTTTAGCTGCAATCAAAGATAAGATTTGTTAGGACATTCTTGTGGGCAAAATTTATCATCATGCAAGCAATGGGCCTATCTATCATCATGCAAGCAATGGGCCTATCTATCGGGTTCGCGCTTGACACGAGGGTGCCGGTCCTAACGTTTTAATCAAACGGGTAATGCTAAGTCAGTATTAACCCAGATTTAGCATATGCAATCATACAGGATAACATGCAGAGAGAATATAATAGGAGCGAGATACAGATGTGCAGACACATGTGAACAGATTTCAAAATTACAGTAATATTTTAAAAATATGTTAACACTTCTTAAGTTACACAGAAAAAATCCTATAATAGTCAACAACAAGAAACCCAACCCATCCAACACTTTTACATCACCACCAAGTGCCCTGTAGTAGAAATATCAGCCAAAATATGCACTAATGATTGTCTGAACTGGAGCATCACAAGAAACAAGAATATATTTGATAGACAACATACTGAACTTGGTTCACAGGACATGACATTCCTTATGATCTGAACCTTGTAAAAAGGAAAGATGTATTTACTATATCATCTGATCATTCTAGCACAGCGAGTACAACCTTAAGATAAAGAGAAGATTCACAATGGAGTTGATAGATGCCATGAGGACGATCAAGAGTACAGAATCAGCCAGGCTACAAAGCAGCAGAGCAAGTCTGTGAATAGATGTGGCGCGCGTTGCCTGCCTGAGCAATCCGACAGAGTATATGTCCTGGCAAGAAGAGAAAAGGAGGTGGAGCACCACATTACATAATTTATATTAGACTAAAGAGCAATACAATATCACAATAATTTGAAGGAGTAATTACGTAATATTTTAAAAATATGTTCTAAATGGTCACTGAACATACTTGTTCTAGCGCTGCAAACATACACAGATAAAGGGCAAGCCAACAACCATAAGTATTCAGTAGGCCTACACACATACACCTATTTTCTTCTATTCTAGAATCAAGATGCACTTTCATGTATTGTCAAATTATTTCGCATCGTAAAGTGGATCGAGCCAAAGCTTGATTATAAGTATGTAAGCAAACAATATGGACAGAAGAACAAACATTGGGTGTCAAATGCAAACAGTAAGCTTCAGAGAATTTACATCTCCTACAATCATTCAAGGGATTGTAGCCTTTTGACTAAATGGTAGGTTGGTAGGTAGAAATATGTTCATATACATTGACATCAACATTTTTTACCTGGGAATAGATAAAAAAACGGCAAAGACGCATCTCATATAATCAAAGTAAACATGGTAGATCCAAAGCAATGTATCTAAGATTTAAATTAAGGGGAAAATGCAAACTAATTAAAGATTGAAGTCGTCAATTTCACTCCCACAATTTGCAAATTGTAATGGTCTCAGATGAACTAACTGAATATATTTACATAAGGCAAGAGAAATCATCATCACTGATATTCCTTACAGACTTAGGTCTCTACCAAGAATCACACAAGTTCCTTGATGCTCCAAAAATCAAGCGATGTTCGAGTAAGGGAAACACAAAAGGCGTGAGGAGAGCTCCGTCGGGAGGGAGAGGGGTAGGGTTCATACCTTGACTACATGAGTTCACTGTAACTTCACCTCCGGATCCAGGCGAGGTACTCTGTAATTTAGAAACAGAGATGATCTATGGTCAAAATTTTGGTGCCTTGATTAGTTTAATCAGCTGCATCATCTCTTAGCGTCTCAGAGGCAACCACAAGTTAAAGGACACCACATCCTCGTGAGGTAAGGATCCAAATACCTCTCAGGTGGCGTGTGGCGGAGGGGTCGACGGCATTGATGCCCTGCCTTGCCCACGGACTACCATCCCCAAGTGGAGCTTGGCACCACTGAGCGTCGCGGTGACCTAGACAGCAAGAGAGGTGGCAGGCCGTCCTGACCAAAACATAGCAACAAGAAAACAACTAACTACCTTAAGAATAAATTCTGAAAGAATCAGGAAGAATAAAACCAACAACAATTGGGATTGCAGAGAAAACATTTTCTAGTGGCCATCTCAGAAACATGGCACTCGCTTTTTAGACAAATTCAACTTGGAAGAAGCTGAGAGCAATTGCTCCTAAAACTGAAATATCAATTGAACCATCTGACCTAACATCAGGAAACGAAAAATCTATGTAAAACAAAAATTTATGATACACAGTCTGTAGATAGCAATATATATAGCTTTCAGCACCTGTGTATAGCTAGGTGGTGACAATATATATAGCTGTGAATATATATAGCTTTCAGTAACATTAGGTGCTTAAGGCAAGTGAATATCTTCTTGACAGCATACTAGTTCAGTTACAGGCCAATGAACATTTTCTATAAATCATATCTAGAACGATATTGGTTAGTTTGGTAGCCCCACCAGCGTGACACATGCGATCACTTCCAACAAACAAATCATTAGGCTACTTCTAGGACACAGTAGAAAGGTACAAGAAAGCATAGATCCTACCAGGATCTAGAGAAGTGACAAAAATCCCCATTTCCGAATGCCAAACAAGCACAATAATACAAGCGGGGAACAATAATTTAGGTGCTAGGCTTCTACAAATAAGAGGACAAAAAGCACATACATCCATTGTCCAAACACAATCTAACAGCATCTTCATACAGGAATTGAAGGTAAATACATGGCCGCAAAAAATGTAAGCCTAGGCCTGAAAAGCAGAGATGAGAGGGAGAGAACGGGTCAACCTGCAAAGAGGTAGCCGAAGACCGAACACGACGAACTGGGCAGAACAACAAGCACCTATAGACAGCAGACCAACCTACAAGGGAAAAAAGGGGATAATTAGGTACAACCATGGATGAGCTGCAGTTAACCAGAACTGAGACAGTTCAAAACAATCACGTACAGATCGATGAACGCAGCAATAGATCCATTGGTCGTGGTGGTTCCCGAAGGCAATGAGCACCTCCTCCCGGTGACGGCAACGTGGTGGAGGATCAAGAGGAGTGGCTGGGGCCTCTTGCCAGTGGGTGGTGGCGGGGCAGACGCGAGGTGGAAGGTAGTATGCGGCATCCTCGACCTCACCGAGCACCACGTCGGCCAGCCCCTTGCTGCCAGCCATGGAGTTGGACGGAGAACCTGGTGTAGGCGCCGAGCAGGGCGTCGAGGCGCGGGTCGGGACACCGTAGTGGAGTGGTTTAGGGGCCGGGTCGTCGGGGGAGGAGGGTACAGTGCTTCTCCCCGCCCCCTTAGCGCTCAGCAGGAGGAGCTGCTCGCCGTCGGGCCTCATGGGAGTGGTCGCCGCCCCGCCATCTTCGGATCCGGCCGCCGTCGCCATCTCTATTCTTGCCCCGTCATTCCTCAGGGTGATTCGGGCAACGGGAGGGGATGGGAGGAGGCGGAGCACCAGGGACGAAGCGACGGGAGGGGAGGGGAGGGTTGGAGGCGGAGCACGAGGGACGAAGGGTGGTGGCGGCGGCGAGTGTGGGGAAGATGGGTGTGGTGAATGGAAGGACGGAGAGGCGAGATAGGCTCCCTCCCTCGTCTCATCCAGCCACGGGCCTGCCCGGGCGAGCGGCCGCGGCGGCAGGGCAGGGAGGCGGGCACGGGAGGGCAGAGGAGGTGGCGGCGAGGCGGGAGGAGAGGGGTAGGGAGGCAGGCGTGGGAGGGGAGAGGAGGCGGCGGCGAGGCGGGAGGAGAGGAGGTGCGCGGGACGGAGGGGAACGAGAGAGAGGGGGAGAGGAGGCACGCGGCAGGGGGAGGGGAGCCGTCTAGGGCTGTCTCCACGGGAGCCGACCCTTTTATACCCCGTGCGAGTGAAATTATGAAAATGCCCCCGGCGGGGCAGGCTATTTACGCGCGGGGCACGGTCGGGGAGTAACTATTCATTCCAGCAGTAACTTTTTTTGATCCGACGGACGAGGTAGTTCCAGGGGTCGATCCGACGGCCCAGATCCGATCAAGCCACCCGATCCAACGGCCAGGAAGCCCAAATCGCTGAGGAGCCGGAAGAAGAGCTTCAATTCTTATTTCTCGGCCAACCCCTTGCTGCCAGCCATGGAGTTGGACGGAGAACCTGGCGTAGGCGCCGAGCAGGGCATCGAGGCGCGGGTCGGGACGCCGTAGTGGAGTGGTTTGGGGGCCAGGTCGTCGGGGGAGGAGGGTACAGTGCTTCTCACCACCCCCTCAGCGCTCAGCAGGAGGAGCTGCTCGCCGTCGGGCCTCACGGGAGTGGTCGCCGGCCCACCATCTTCGGATCCGGCCGCCGTCGCCATCTCTATTCTTGCCCCGTCATTCCTCAGGGTGATTCGGGGAACGGGAGGGGATGGGAGGAGGCGGAGCACCAGGGATGAAGCGACGGGAGGGGAGGGGAGGGGAGGAGGCGGAGCACGAGGGACGAAGGGTGGTGGCGGCGGCGAGTGTGGGGAAGATGGGTGTGGCGAATGGGAGGACGAAGAGGCGAGATAGGCTCCCTCCCTCGTCTCATCCATCCACGTGCCTGCCCGGGCGAGCGGCGGCGGCGGCGCCGGCGGCA
>NC_041381.1:703227573-703246033 GCF_002162155.2 Triticum dicoccoides
GGAGGCGGGCGCGGGAGGGGAGAGGAGGTGGCGGCAAGGCGGGAGGAGAGGGGCAGGGAGGCAGGCGCGGGAGGGGAGAGGAGGCGGCGACGAGGCGGGAGGAGAGGAGGTGCGTGGGACGGAGGGGAACGAGAGAGAGGGGGAGAGGAGGCACGCGGCAGGGGGAGGGGAGCCGTCTAGGGCTGTCTCCACGGGAGCCGGCCCTTTTATCCCCCGTGCGAGTGAAATTATGAAAATGCCCTCGGCGGGGCAGGCTATTTACGCGCGGGGGCACGGTCGGGGAGTAACTATTCATTCCAGCAGTAACTTTTTTTGATCCGACGGACGAGGTCGTTCCACTGGTCGATCCGAGGGCCCAGATCCGATCAAGCCACCCGATCCAACGGCCAGGAAGCCCAAATCGCTGAGGAGCCGGAAGGAGAGCTTCTATTCTTATTTCTGGATGCATATATGGAGTTATTTACCCCTCAAAAAAATATGGAGTTATTTACCCAAAACCATCACACTTTGAGCCGCAATTGTCACGATTTAGTTTTTCTCCTGCGCTACCCATGGCCACCAGCTCCGGCGGGCAACAAATTCAACGGCAACGGTGTGACTTCTTCCGGCCGCAAGCGCCGACGCCCGCAATGTGTCACCGTTGGCACATTCACCCCCAACCCCGATGGCATCTGCTACCTCGATTCGAAGTCGTCAGCGGAGGAGAAAGCTCTCCTTCCGCCGCAATCATCGTGTGCGGAGGAGGCGATGAAGCCTGATGCGGAGGCTGCGGCATAGAGTGCTGCCGAGGTGTCGTCGAGTCGTTGGGGAAGGAAGTACTCCCCTACGCTCCATCGCCACCAAGGCAAATCTGACTCTGCCAAAATCTAGGGTTAGCTCTAGCAATAACTGTGTAGTTTAGTTATTTGATTGTCTCCTCAGCAAAATCTAGGGTTAGTTCTAGCAATACCGCGTAGTTTAGTATGTCTAAATTTAGTTCTAGCAAGTACTGAATTTGGCATAAATCTCTTTGTGATTGTTAAATTAGGTCTGAATTTAGTATCCTCTGAAGTTCTGATGCCCTGAATTTAGTATTTCACTAGTGCTAATTTATGATATTTTCTAATTGGGCTACTGTACTGAAATCCAGAGCTGTTTTTTGTAGTGTCCGCATATATTTTCTTGTGAAACTATATTCAGAATGTTGTTACTTTGTTTTCTTCTTTAGGCCTGAAGATCTATGCTCAGTATATTTCGGAAACAGTTTGTCCTTGTAAAGATGCGTGAGAGAAAGTTTGCCCTTGTAAAGATGCGTGAGAGAGACATCAGTTATGGTGGTATGAAGAAGACGAGAGTGCAACCAAAGCAGAAGTACAGGGGGAAAGAGGAAATTGATCTGAAGGAAATAATTTCTGCGAGATTAAGAAGAAGAGAGTTGAATACATGAATAGTACACACTGTGAGAGGGACACAGACCCTTAAGATATATATATGACATAGACCAAGAGGAAGAGGGTGAGGAGGCACAAGAGATTCTGGTTCCTGAGCCTGTTGAGAAGAAGGCAAAGAGAACAAGGCCTACCAGTAGGTCCCACTCTAGTTCTGCTGGAAGCATTAATAAGGATTAGTATTCATCTTTAGAAGAGGAAGATAGAGACTTTGAAGCAGATGATGATGGTAATGAACCAATGTCCTTTGTTATCCCCTCTGGGAGAAGGAGTAGAGCTAAGAAAAGACTACACCTAGGGTCTGGTATGATGAGGACATGATGCATCCAGAGCAGCAATTCCAGCTAAGGTTGTGTTTTAGAGATGTTTACCAATTCAAAGAGGCTCTTGTGAATTTGCATGTCAAACAACTTAGAAGATACAAATATCATAGAAATTGCAGTGATAAGATAATAGTATGTTGTGATCGAGAGGGTTGTCAGTTCCACATGGTAGCAGCATAGATAAGTAATGAGCCCACTTTCTGCATTAAGAAGATGGTGTTTGAGCACACATGTCCCACCCAATTTGAGAAGACTAGGATTAGCTCAAAGTGGCTTGGCAACAAAATGCTTGAAACTATCCGATCAAACCCCAACAGTCTTTCCAAACTGCCCCTCATAGGTACTGCTTGAGGCACATTTATGCCAACTTTCAGAGAGTTGGATCCAGATGAGAGGATTTGAAGAAATGCATGGATGCAGATGCATATGCTAAAACTGAACATGACTTTCAGTTGACAATGAAGGGCATGAAGGCGGCTGTTGTTGGGGAACGTAGCAGAAATTCAAAATTTTCCTACGTGTCACCAAGATCTATCTATGGAGAAACCAGCAACGAGGGGAAGGAGAGTGCATCTACATACCCTTGTAGACCGCTAAGCGGAAGCGTTCAAGAGAACGGGGTTGAAGGAGTCGTACTCGTCGTGATCCAAATTGCCGGAGATCCTAGTGTCGAACGGACGGCACCTCCGCGTTCAACACACGTATAGCCCGGTGACGTCTCCCATGCCTTGATCCAACAAGGAGAGAGGGAGAGGTTGAGGAAGACTCCGTCCAGCAGCAGCACAACGGCGTGGTAGTGGTGGTGGAGCGTGGCAATCCTGCAGGGCTTCGCCAAGCACCGCGGGAGAGGAGAAGGGAGAGAGGTAGGGCTGCGCCAGGGAGAGGTCAAACTCATCTGTTGGCAGCCCCAAAAACCCTCAAGTATATATAGGGGGAGAGGGGGGCTGCGCCCCCACCTAGGGTTCCATCCTAGGGGCGGCGGCCAGCCCAAGATCCCATCTAGGGGGCGGCCAAGGGGGGAAGAGGGGAAACTTGCCCCCCAAGTTAGGTGGGTGCGCCCCCTCCCCAAACCCTAGGCGCCTTGGGCCCTTGTGGGGGGGCGCACCAGCCCACCTGGGGCTGGTACCCTCCCACACATGGCCCATGCAGCCCTCCGGGGATGGTGGCCCCACTTGGTGGACCCCCGGGACCCTCCCGATGGTCCCGGTACGTTACCGATAAAACCTGAAACTTTTCCGGTGACCAAAATAGGACTTCCCATATATAAATCTTTACCTCCGGACCATTCCAGAACTCCTCGTGACGTCCGGGATCTTATCCGGGACTCCGAACAACATTCGGTAACCACATACAAACTTCATTTATAACCCTAGCGTCATCGAACCTTAAGTGTGTAGACCCTACGGGTTCGGGAACCATGCAGACATGACCGAGACGTTCTCCGGTCAATAACCAACAGCGGGATCTGGATACCCATTGTTGGTGTCAAACCGGCGGATCTCGGGTAGGGGGTCCCGAACTGTGCGTCTAAGCGGATGGTAACAGGAGACAAGGGACACGATGTTTTTACCCAGGTTCGGGCCCTCTACCCGAGATCCGCCGGTTTTGACACCGACATTGGTGCTTTCATTGAGAGTTCCTCTGTGTCGTCACCTTTAGGCCCGATGGCTTCTTCGATCCTCAACCACGACGCGGTCCAGGGTGAGACTTTTCTCCCCGGACAGATCTTCGTATTTGGCGGCTTCGCACTACGGGCCAACTCGCTTGGCCATCTGGAGCAGATCGAAAGCTATGCCCCTGGCCATCAGGTTAGGTTTGGAAGTTTAAACTACACGGCTGACATCCGCGGGGACTTGATCTTCGACGGATTCGAGCCACGGCCGAGCACGCCGCACTGTCATGATGGGCATGATTTAGCTCTGCCACCGGACAACGCCCAGAGCGTCGCTCGGGTGCCAGCTCCGACCATTAGCTCGGAGCCGACCGCGCCAATTGGGGACGGACGGTTGGACGCCACCCCAGGAGCCGAAATCCCTACGGCGATAGAGCCGAACACCAGCCCAGTCCTTGGCGAGGCCTATGACTCCAGGGTGCCGGACTCCGTTCCGAACTCCGAATCTTACGCACCTCTTCCGATCGAACCCGATTGGGCTCCGATCATGGAGTTCACCGCCACGGACGACTTTCAGCACTCGCCCTTTGGCGGTATCCTGAATTCACTAAAATATCTCTCTTTGTCAGGAGAGCCCTAGCCGGATTACGGTGAGTGTGGTTGGGATATAGACGACGAAGAAATTCGAAGCCCACCCACCACCCACTTCGTAGCCACTGTCGACGATTTAACCGACATGCTCGACTTCATCTCCGAATACATCGACGGCATGGATGCCGATGAAGGAGACGACCAAGAACCAGCACCTATAGGGAACTGGAAAGCCACCTCGTCATATGACATATACATGGTGGACACCCCCAAAGCAGGGGATGGCGATGAAAAAACGGAGGACAACCCCTCCAAGAAGCAACCCAAGCGCCGACGTCAGCGGCGCCGCTCTAAATCCCGCCAAAGTAAAAACGGTGAGTCCGGCACCAGAGATAACAACACGCCGGACAGTGCCGAAGACAACCCCCTCCAGCAGGATTCAGTGCAGGAGGACGAAGGAGCCAGCCCTCATGAGGGAGCGGCCGACAGAGAGGTCGAGGACGACAATTATATGCCTCCCTCCAAAGACGATGCAAGCCTCGACGACGACGAATTCGTCGTGCCAGAGGATCCCGTCGAACAAGAGCGTTTCAAACGCAGGCTTATGGCCACGGCAAGCAGCCTCAAGAAAAAACAGCAGCAGCTTAGAGCTGACCAAGACTTGTTAGCCGACAGATGGACCGAAGTCCTGGCGGCCGAAGAGTATAAACTTGAACGCCCCTCCAAGAGCTACCCAAAGCGCACACTGCTACCCCAACTTGAGGAGGAAGCAACAAAACCTACATCACCAGCGTACGATGCGCCCGATCGGCCACCCCGCGGCCGCGACAGAGAGGCCTTCAGGCCCTCGACCCAAGCCGCACCCCGGCACCACTCAAAAAATACCAGAGTGCGGGGAGACACAACAGACCTGTGAGACATATTGGAGAATAAGGCAAGGCAAACAAGATCGATCTACGGATCGCGTGGGCGCCCCACTTCACGTGACGATAACCGTCACGCCGGATATGATAAATACGGCCAGGCCGAACACAGAAGACAAAGCTCATCCGAGCTGCGTCGTGATATAGCCCAGTATAGGGGCGCCGCACACCCACTATGCTTCACAGACGAAGTAATGGATCATCAAATCCCCGAGGGTTTTAAACCCGTCAACATCGAATCATACGATGGCACAACAGATCTCGCGGTATGGGTCGAGGATTATCTCCTTCATATTCACATGGCCCATGGTGATGATCTACACGCCATCAAATACCTCCCGCTCAAGCTTAAAGGACCAGCTCGGCATTGGCTTAACAACCTGCCAGCAGAGTCAATTAGTTATTGGGAGGACCTGGAATCCGCGTTCCTTGACAACTTCCAGGGCACTTATGTGCGACCACCAGACGCCGATGACCTAAGCCACATAATCCAGCAGCCAGAGGAATCGTCCAGACAATTCTGGACACGGTTCCTAACCAAGAAAAATCAAATAGTCGACTGTCTGGACGCCGAGGCCCTTGCAGCCTTCAGGCACAACATCCGAGACGAATGACTTGCCCGTCACCTGGGACAGGAAAAGCCGAAATCTATGGCAGCCCTCACGACACTCATGACCCGCTTTTGTGCGGGAGAAGACAGCTGGCTAGCTCGTAGCAATAACATAACCAAGAGCCCTGGCAATTCGGACACCAAGGACAACAATGGCAGGTCACGTCACAACAAGCACAAGCGCCGCATTAACGGCAACAATACTGAGGATACGATAGTCAATGCCGGATTCAGAGGCTCTAAATCCGGTTAGCGGAAGAATCCATTCAAAAGAAACCCTCCGGGCCCATCCAGTTTAGACCGGATACTCGATCGCTCGTGCCAGATACACGGCACCCCCGAACAACCAGCCAACCACACCAACAGGGATTGTTGGGTGTTCAAGCAGGCAGGCAAGTTAAGTGCCGAAACCAGAGACAAGGGGTTGCATAGCGATGACAAGGAGGGGCCCCGACCGCCGAACAACAGAGGACAGAAGGGATTCCCCCCACAAGTGCGGACGGTGAACATGATATATGCAACCCACATCCCCAAAAGGGAGCGGAAGCGTGCTCTCAAGGACGTCTATGCGTTGGAGCCAGTCGCCCCAAAGTTCAACCCATGGTCCTTCTGCCCGATCACTTTTGATCGAAGGGACCACCCCACTAGCATCCGTCACGGCGGATTCGCCGCATTGGTCCTAGACCCAATTATCAACGGATTTCACCTCACCAGAGTCCTAATGGACGGCGGCAGCAGCCTGAACCTGCTTTATCAGGATACAGTGCGAAAAATGGGTATCGATCCCTCAAGGATTAAACCCACAAAGACAACCTTTAAAGGCGTCATACCAGGTGTAGAAGCCAGCTGTACAGGCTCGGTTACACTCGAAGTGGTCTTCGGATCCCCGGATAATTTCCGAAGCGAAGAGTTAATCTTCGACATAGTCACATTCCGCAGTGGCTATCACGCCCTGCTTGGACGAACTGCATTTGCAAAATTCAATGCGGTGCCGCACTACGCATATCTCAAGCTCAAGATGCTAGGCCCTCACGGAGTCATCACGGTAAATGGAAACACCAAACGCTCTCTCCGAACGGAGGAGCACACGGCGGCCCTGGTGGTGCAAGTACAGAGTAGCCTCTCAGGGCAATTCTCCAATCCAGGTGTTAAACGTCCGGACAATGTCAAGCGAGCCCGAAGTAACCTACAACAAAGCCGACTGGCACGTTCCGAGCAAGCATAGCAGTGCGGCCCCAACCCCAACCCTCGCCAGATGGTGATATCGGTACCACGCGTACATAATTACGCCTTAGAAATACCATGGGCATAAGGGGAGGGGCACAACTACGGCACGCCCAGAATGCGGCTCAACCGCACTAAGGGGCTCCCTATTCCGCCTTTTCCTTTTTATACTTTCAGGACCCAACTATTCGGAAGGCCTGTCCGGCAATACACTCACCGAACACACGATGCAACATCCAGGGAGAGAACAAGCCGCGTCAAATGTCAAGGTGGTCTCTATAACGAGCTTAATACCTGTTTTACTTAAAGTCCCGCAGCTTGCCCCTGGAGGGGGACATGTCAAATAATCCCATCTCTTGCTTATCGCACTATTTGTATCGTTCTGCTTTCATAGCAGCCCTTTTTCAATAAACAATACATAGCTCTTATCTATTATTGTACTCATCTATTTTTTATACAAATATGCTCAGTCATGACATTATGCAACCGTACACTTTGGTACGGCCAATACACCAGGGGCTTAAGCACCCCATAACATGGTGTGAGAAGACCGAACACTCTCACGAGTGCGGCACCCCGAACTTATAGCACTATATGCATTGGCTCCGAATCACGAGTACGGTCAATAGTTGGGTTTGTCCGGCTCCCATGTTTTGGTACCTTACGTTCCGCAATGTTGGCTAAGGTAGCGCTGGAAGAACTACTGCGATTGTGCCCCAGTTGAGCTAGGTTAACACCTCAGTAGAGAAAGCTAAAACTGACCGTCATGATAGTGCGAGAGACCGGTCGCTATCCGCGAGGTTTTTTGAGTCCTTAAAGACTTATGCCGCTTAGAGCGAGGAGCCGGACTTATCCGGCCTAGGCGTGGATAGCGCCCCGAACTCGGTCTTCCGAATACTAGGGGCTTCGCCGAAATTTAAAATTATAGAATTCTTAAAATTATAGAATTCTATGGCTAAGTGAGAGTGATAAAGCATTATAAGTCCGATGGCCTGGTTCGTTGTGCTGAGCGCCTCCCTAGATGGACCCAAGAATGGGAACAAGAGCGCTCAGGTTTATCCCGAACACCCCAGCACTAGTGGCATGGGGGTAGAAGCCGATGACTTGCATCTCTCAGATTTGATAAACGGCCGCACAGAAGGTAATATTTTAAATTAACAAAGCATTGCTTAACGCATATGAACAAAGTTTTCAGCGTACAGGATAACAGATGCGAGTCTACTCAAAAATTACATCTTTGGAGCATTCGTCCGCTATAAGGCGGGCACCCTTCAGGACGCCCTTATAATACATCTCGGGCATGCGATACTCCTTTCCCAGCGGTGGCGCGTCCGTCAAAAGCTTCTCAGCGTCCAGCTTGCCCCAGTGCACCTTAGCACGGGCAAGGGCCCGACGGGCACCTTCGATACAGACGGAGCGCTTGATGAGTTCAATCCATGGACACGCGTCCACCAGTTGTCGCAGCAGACCGAAGTAACTCCCGGGCATGGCTTCTCTAGGCCACAGCCGAACTATGAGGCCCTTCATGGCATGTTCGGCCACCTTGTGGAGTTCGACCAGCTGCTTCAGGTGGTCGCTCAGGGGCACCGGATGTCCGGCCTCAGCATATTGAGACCAGAACACCTTTTCCGTCGAGCTCCCCTCTTCGGCTCGGTAGAATGCGGCAGCATCAGACACACTACAGGGCAGATCGGCGAACGCTCCTGGAGAGCCCCGGATTCGGGTAAGTAACAGATAATTTACTTTTATATTCTTGCTTTGCATAAAGAATGCCTTACCCGCCGCTATCTTCTTCATCGCCTCGATCTCCTGGAGGGCCTTCTGGGCTTCGGCCTTAGCGGTCTTGGCACTCTCAAGAGCCAAGGCGAGCTCGGACTCTCGAGTCTTCTAGTCACGCTCCAAACTCTCGTGTTTCTCCACGAGAGCCTGGAGCTCTTGCCGCACCTCCGCCACCCGCGCCTCCTGCTTCTCTCGCTCAGTGCGCTCCAAGGCCGCACTGTTTTCGGCCTTGGACACCGCTTCCTTCAGGGTCGCCACCTCGGCCGTGGCCCCTGCAACATTTACGTTGGTCCTGTCATTATTTGCAGCCAAGTATTTCTACATACATTTATATACGGTACTACATACCCTCCTTGTCCTCGACCTGCTTTTTGGCACGGCCGAGCTCGCTCTCGGACCGCTCGAGGCTCTCCTTCAATGCATTGACCTCCGCAATCAGTGCGGCAGAGGTCAGCAGTGCAGCCTGCATTCCCATATTGACACATTTTTGTTAGACTCCTGCGTATATCTTTTTAGATCCTCAGCTCGACTTTTCTTTCCGAACACCGAACTGAGCATCAGGGGCTACTGCCTATGCGGTAACATTTTTATATGTTTTTGAACACATACCTCAAAGCCTGTTAACAAACTTGTACAGGCTTCTGTCAGCCCGCTTTTGGCGGACTGAACCTTCTGAATCACCGCACTCATAACAGTGCGGTGTTCCTCGTCGATGGAGGCGCCGTTAAGCACCTCCAGGAAATTGTCCGGCGCCTCCGGATGGACGGAGGTTGCCGGCGTTGTAGGCTTGCCCTTCTTATGAAGGCGCCGCCTGTCGGACTCTGGAACCATTGATGGTTCCGGAGCAGTGTCCGGCCCGGGGCCGGACTTAGATCCCTCGGGGGCTTTATCCCCTTTGGGCCTGGAGTCCGGGAGGTCGCCTTGAGGCGCCTCTAGGACCACCTCCTCCTGGTTCAGTCCCTTTTGGGACTCCACCTCGGCGTCGTCCGTAGGGAGAGGGGAGGAGGCTGTCGGAAGTGAAGCGCTATTCACAATCCGACGAATTCAGGGAGCCGCTCGACGAATCGCCGAGCTGAGCTCTGGGCGGACTGCATAATTAAATTCGGCGTCAGAAGCTACCGAATAATAGAGGAGCGCCATAAGTCATTCGGGTAACCGGACACTTACGATTTTGCCAAGGGCTTGACCCTGGATGGCCATTCCTCCCCGCCGTCTTCGGCATCGGAGGCGTAGTGCGGCAGAAGGGTCTTCCCCTTCTTGGACCCTCCGGCCTCCCCAGTTGGGGCATCCTTTCTTTTCTTTCCTCCCCCGTTGGAGGGGGAGAGGCTTCTTCCTCCTCCTCGTCTTCAGAGGCGGAGGGTGCTTCAGGGTCGTCGGGCGATGAACCCGACACCACCAGGCGTCGGGAGCTCTTTCGAGTCTCCGTAGCCTTCTTCTTGGCCTTCTTCTCTGGCACCACGTGAGGTGCCGGAACCAGCAACCCCATCAATCGGGCGTCCGCTGGGTCTTCTGGTAGGGGAACCGGACAGATAACCTGCCTGGACTTCTTTAACCAGTCCTGTCAAAGGTAGGGGAGTTTAGACCCCGCATAGAGTCAGACTATGAAAGACAAGAGTCCCGTAAAGGGTAGAATAGCTTACCTCGTTGGCCTGGCGCCGCGAGCTAAATCCGCAATCTTCGGTAGCGGATGCGGGGGCCTCGGCGCCCTTGAACAGCACCTTCCAGGCATCTTCGTACGTGGTGTCGAAGAGCTCGCTCAAGGTTTGGTGTTGTGCCGGATCAAACTCCCACAATTTGAAGGCCCGTTGTTGGCATGGGAGGACCCGGCGGATAAGCATAACCTGGACTATGTTGACAAGCTTGAGATTCTTGTTCACCAGCTTTTTGACGCGGGTTTGGAGTCCGGTCAGCTCTTCCGAATCTCCCCATGTTAGGCCCGTCTCCTTCCAGGAGGTGAGCCGTGTGGGAAAGCCAGATCGGAATTCAGGGGCCGCTTCCCATTTGGGGTCGCGCGGCTCGGTGATGTAGAACCACCCCGATTGCCACCCTTTTATTGTCTCCACAAAGGAGCCCTCGAGCCATAGGACGTTGGCCATCCGGCCCACCATGGCACCTCCGGACTCCGCTTGGCGGCCGCCCACTACTTTCGGCTTGAAATTAAAAGTCTTCAGCCATAAGCCGAAGTGGGGTTGGATGCAGAGGAAGGCCTCGCACACGACGATAAACGCCGAGATGTTGAGGATAAAGTTCGGGGCCAGATCGTGGAAGTCCAGGCCATAGTAGAACATGAGCCCCCGGACGAACGGGTGAAGAGGAAAACCCAGTCCGCGGAGGAAATGGGGAAGAAAAACAACCCTCTCATGGGGCCTGGGGGTGGGGATGAGTTGCCCCACATCTGGAAGCCGGTGCGTGATGTCGTCAGACAGGTATCCGGCCTTCCTCGGCTTTTTGATTTGCCCCTCCGTGACGGAGGAGGCCATCCATCTACCTCCCGCTCCGGACATGATTGGAGAAGGTTGAGGTGGGAAGTGCGGGCTTGGGCGTTGGAGCTCGAGTGCGCAGGGATGGATAAGCAAAGGAGAAGAAGGCGTAAATGGAAAGGGTAGATCCTTATCCCCTTATATGGGCGGCCAAGACTATGAGCCCTACCAGTCTAATAAAACTCGCTTATCTCCCAAGCGCCGCGGTTGATGGCGCGGTTGGGTTACCCACTCCCGTATTGATGAGAATCCCGGAATAAGGGGACACGGTCTCTGCTTTGACAAGACGTGCCAAGGAAACCGCCTCGCTAAACGCGCTGAGGTGGAACAGTAAAATGATTCGAATAAAAGCCTGGCCGCAGCGTGATGTCACGCTGCGGAATACGTCAGCAGATTAGATGGTGCAAATATTATTCTCTCTACGGTGGTATGTGCAACTTATTTTTGCAAAGCTGGACACTACCCTTGTGTTCAACATCTTCATGAAGTATTCGGAGGAGGAACCCGTCTTGCAATGCCGAAGACAATTTGCGCGCCGGACTCGTCGTCATTGAAGCCTGGTTCAGGGGCTACTGAGGGAGTCCCAGATTAGGGGGTATCCGGATGGCCGGACTATGACCTTTGGCCGGACTCCCGGACTATGAAGATACAAGATTGAAGACTCCGTCTTGTGTCCGGATGGGACTTTCCTTGGCGTGGAAGGCAAGCTTGGCGATACGATATGAAGATCTCCTCCCATTGTAACCGACTCTGTGTAATCCTAGCCCTCTCTGGTGTCTATATAAACCGGAGAATTTTAGCCCGTAGGAAGAACAACAATCATACCATAGGCTAGCTTCTAGGGTTTAGCCTCTATGATCTCGTGGTAGATCCACTCTTGTACTACCCATATCATCAATATTAATCAAGCAGGAGTAGGGTTTTACCTCCATCGAGAGGGCCCGAACCTGGGTAAAAACATCGTGTCCCTTGTCTCATGTTACCATCCGCCTAGACGCACAGTTCGGGACCCCCAACCCGAGATCCGCCGGTTTTGACACCGACACCCATGTTGGATCCCACATGTTCCACGATGATCTCATCGGATGAACCACGATGTCAAGAACTCAATCGATCCCGTATACAATTCCCTTTGTCTAACGGTATTGTACTTGCCCGAGATTCGATCGTCGGTATACCGATACCTTGTTCAATCTCGTTATCGGCAAGTCTCTTTACTCGTTCCGTAACACATCATCCTGTGATCAACCCCTTGGTCACATTGTGCACATTATGATGATGTCCTACCGAGTGGGCCCAGAGATACCTCTCCGTCAACCGGAGTGACAAATCCCAGTCTCGATTCGTGCCAACCCAACAGACACTTTCGGAGATACCTGTAGTGCACCTTTATAACCACCCAGTTACGTTGTGACGTTTGGTACACCCAAAGCATTCCTACGGTATCCGGGAGTTGCATAATCTCATGGTCTAAGGAAATGATACTTGACATTAGAAAAGCTTTAGCATACGAACTACGATATTTGTGCTAGGCTTAGGATTGGGTCTTGTCCATCACATCATTCTCCTAATGATGTGATCCCATTATCAACGACATCCAATGTCCATGGTCAGGAAACCGTAACCATCTATTGATCAACGAGCTAGTCAACTAGAGGCTTACTAGGGACATGGTGTTGTCTATGTATCCACACATGTATCTGAGTTTCCTTTCAATACAATTATAGCATGGATAATAAACGATTATCATGAACAAGGAAATATAATAATAATAACTAATTTATTATTGCCTCTAGGGCATATTTCTAACAGTCTCCCACTTGCACTAGAGTCAATAATCTAGTTCACATCGCCATGTGATTAACACTGATAGGTCACATCGCCATGTGACCAACATCCAAAGAGTTTACTAGTGTCTTAAACTAGTTCACATCACCATGTGATTAAGTCTCAATGAGTTCTGGGGTTTGATCATGTTTTGCTTGTGAGAGAGGTTTTAGTCAACAGGTCTGTAACATTCAGATCCGTATGTACTTCGCAATTCTCTATGTCATATTGTAAATGCTGCTTCCACGCTCCACTTGAAGCTATTCCAAATGGTTGCTCCACTATACGTATCCGGTTTTCTACTCAGAGTCATTCGGATAGGTGTTAAAGCTTGCATCGACGTAACCCTTTACGCTGAACTCTTTATCACCTCCATAAATGAGAAACATGTCCTTTATTTACTCCAAGGACAATTTTGACCGTTGTCCAATGATCCATTCCTGGATCATTCTTGTACCCCTTGACTGACTCATGGCAAGGCACACTTCCGGTGTGGTACACAGCATATCATACTATAGAGCCTACGTCTGAAGCATAGGGGACGACCTTCGTCCTTTCTCTCTCTTCTGCCGTGGTCGAGCTTTCACTCTTAACTTCATACCTTACAACTCAGGCAAGAACTCCTTCTTTGACTGATCCATCTTGAACACCTTCAAGATCATGTCAAGGTATGTGCTCATTTGAAAGTACCATTGAGAGGTTTTTGATCTATCCTCATAGATCTTGATGCTCAATGTTCAAGCAGCTTAATCCAGGTTCTCTATTGAAAAACACTTTTCAAATAACCCTATATGCTTTCCAGAAATTCTACATCATTTCTGATCAACAATATGTCAACAACATATACTCATCAGAAATTCTATAGTGCTCCCACTCACTTCTTTGGAAATACAAGTTTCTCATAAACTTTGTATAGACCCAAAATCTTTGATCATCTCATCAAAGCGTACATTCCAACTCTAAGATGCTTACTCCAGTCCTTAGAAGGATTGCTGGAGCTTTGCATACTTGTTAGCGTCTTTCAGGATTGTCAAAAACCTTCTGGTTGTATCACATACAACCTTTCCTCAAGAAAATTGTCAAGGAAACAATATTTTTTTTACATCCTATATGCAAGATTTCATAAATAATGTAGTAACTGCTAATCCAATTCCAACAGACTCTTAGCATCGCTACGAGTGAGAAAGCCTCACCGTAGTCAACTCCTTGAACTTGTCAGAAAACATCTTAACGAGAAGTCGAGCTTTCTTAATGGTGATTCTTACCATCATTGTCTGTCTTCCTTTTAAAATCCATCTGTACCCAACAGCCTTACGACCATCAAGTGGTTCTTCCAAAGTCCATACTTTGTTTTCATACATGGATCCTCTCTCGGATTTTATGGCCTCGAGCCATTCGTTGGATTCCGGGCCCACCATCGCTTCTCCATAGCTCGTAGATTTATTGTTGTCTAGCAACATGACCTCCAAGACAGGATTATCGTACCACTCTGAAGTAGTACGCGTCCTTGTCGACCTATGAGGTTTGGTAGTGACTTGATTCGAAGTTTCATGATCACTATCATCAGCTTCATCTTCAACTGGTGTAGGCGCCACAGGAACAACTTCCTGTGGCCTGCGACACACTAGTTGTAGTGACGGTTCAATAACCATATCAAGTCTCCACCATCCTCCCACTCAATTCTTTCGAGAGAAACTATTCCTCGAGAAAGGACCCGTTTCTAGAAACAATCACTTTTGCTTCCTGGTCTGAATTAGGAGGTATACCCAACTGTTTGGGTGTCCTATGAAGATGTATTTATCCGCTTTGGGTTCGAGCTTATCAGGATGAAACTTTTTCACATAAGTGTTGCAGCCCCAAACTTTCAAGAAACGACAGCTTTGGTTTCTCTAAACCATAGTTCATACGGTGTCATCTCAACGGAATTACGTGGTGCCCTATTTAAAGTGAATGCGGTTGTCTCTAATGCCTAACCCATGAACGATAGTGGTAATTTGATAAGAGACATCATGGTATGCCCCATATCCAATAGGGTGCATCTATGATATTCGGACACACCATCACACTATGGTGTTCCAGGCGGTGTTAGTTGTGAAACAATTTCCACAATGTCTTAATTGTGTACCAAACTCGCAACTCAGATATTCATCTCTATGATCATATCATAGACATTTTTATCCTCTTGTCACGAAGATCTTCAACTTCACTCTGAAATTACTTGAACCTTTCAATAATTCAGACTTGTGTTTCATCAAGTAAATATACTCAACATCTACTTAAATCATCTGTGAAGTAAGAACATAATGATATCCACTGCGTGCCTCAGCACTCATTGGACTGCACACATCAAAATGTATTACTTCCAACAAGTTGCTTTCTTGTTCCATCTTATTGAAAAACGAGGCTTTTCAGTCATCTTGCCCATGTGGTATGATTTGCATGTCTCAAGTGATTTAGAATCAAGTGAGTCCAAATGATCCATCTGCATGGAGTTTCTTCATGCGCACATACCAATAGACATGGTTCGCATGTCTCAAACTTTTCAAAAAACGAGTGAGTCCAAAGATCCATCAACATGGAGCTTCTTCATGCGTTTTATACCAATATGACTCAAATGGCAGTGCCACAAGCAGGTGGTACTATCATTACTATCTTATATCTTTTGGCATGAACATGTGTATCACTACGATCGAGATTCAATAAACCATTCATTTTAGGTGCAAGACCATTGAAGGTATTATTCAAATAAACAGAGTAACTATTATTCTCCTTAAATGAATAACCGTATTGCGATAGACATAATCCAATCATGTCTATGCTCAACGCAAACACCAAATAACAATTATTTATGTTTAACACCAATCTCGATGGTAGAGGGAGCGTGAGATGCTTGATCACATCAACCTTGGAAACACTTCCAACACATATCGTCAGCTCACCTTTAGCTAGTCTCTGTTTATTCCGTAGCTTTTATTTCGAGTTACTAACACTTAGCAACCGACCCGGTATCTAATACCCTGGTGCTACTAGGAGTACTAGTAAAGTACACATTAACATAATGTATATCCAATATACTTCTATCGACCTTGCCAGCCTTCTTATCTACCAAGTATCTAGGGTAATTCTGCTCCAGTGGCTGTTCCCGTTATTACAGAAGCACTTAGTCTCGGGTTTGGGTTCAACCTTGGGTTTCTTCACTGGAGCAGCAACTGATTTGTCGTTTCATGAAGTGCCCCTTCTTGCCCTTGCCCTTCTTGAAACTAGTGGTTTCACTAACCATCAACAATTGATGCTCCTTCTTGATTTCTACTTTTGCGGTGTCAAACATCGTGAATATCTCAAGGATCATCATATCTATCCCTGATTTGTTATAGTTCATCATGAAGCTCTAGCAGCTTGGTGGCAATGACTTTGGAGAAACATCACTATCTCATCTGGAAGCTTAACTCCCACTCGATTCAAGTGATTGTTGTACCTAGACAATCTGAGTACAAGCTCAACGATTGAGCTTTTCTCCCTTAGTTTGTAGGCTAAGAAACTCGTCGAAGGTCTCATACCTCTTGACGTGGGCACGAGCCTGAAATCCCAATTTCAGCCCTTGGAACATCTCATATGTTCCGTGACGTTTCAAAAAACGTCTTCGGCGCCACAATTCTAAACCGTTTAACATTACTGAACTATCATGTAGTCATCAAAATGTGTATGTCAGATGTTCGCAACATCCACAGACAACGTTCGAGGTTCAGCACACCGAGCGGTGCATTAAGGACATAAGCCTTCTACACAGCAATGAGGACAATCCTCAGTTTACGGACCCAGTCCGCATAATTGCTACTATCAACTTTCAACTAAATTTTCTCTAGGAACATACCTAAAACAGTAGAACTAACGCGCGAGCTATGACATAATTTGCAAAGGGCTTTTGACTATGTTCAGGATAATTAAGTTCATCTTATGAACTCCCACTCAGATAGACATCCCTCTAGTCATCTAAGTGATTACATGATCCGAGTCAACTAGGCCGTGTCCGATCATCACGTGAGATGGACTAGTCATCATCGATGAACATCTTCATGTTGATCATATCTACTATACGACTCATGCTCGACCTTTCGGTCTCTTGTGTTCCGAGGCCATGTCTGTACATGCTAGGCTCGTCAAGTTAACCTAAGTGTTTCGCGTGTGTAAATCTGGCTTACACTCATTGTACGTAAGAATCTATCACACCCGATCATCACGTGGTGCTTCGAAACGACAAACTTTCGCAACGGCGCATAGTTAGGGGGAACATTTTCTTGAAATTTTAATGAGGGATCATCTTATTTACTACCGTCGTTCTAAGCAAATAAGATGTATAAACATGATAAACATCACATGCAATCAAATAGTGACATGATATGGCCAATATCATTTTTGCTCCTTTTGATCTCCATCTTCAGGGCTCGATGATCATCATCATCACCGGCATGACACCATGATCTCCATCATCATGATCTCCATCATCGTGTCTCCATGAAGTTGTCTCGCCAACTTATTACTTCTACTACTATGGCTACCGGTTAGCAATAAAGTAAAGTAATTACATGGCGTTTGTTCAATGACACGCAGGTCATACAATAAATTAAGACAACTCCTATGGCTCCTGCCGGTTGTCATACTCATCGACATGCAAGTCGTGATTCCTATTACAAGAACATGATCAATTTCATACATCACATATCATTCATCACATTCTTCTTGACCATATCACATCACATAGCATACCCTGCAAAAACAAGTTAGACGTCCTCTAATTGTTGTTTGCATGTTTTACGTGGCTGCTATGGGTTTCTAGCAAGAACGTTTCTTACCTGCGCAAAACCACAACGTGATATGCCAATTGCTATTTACCCTTCATAAGGACCCTTTTCATCGAATCCGTTCCGACTAAAGTGGGAGAGACTGGCACCCGCTAGCCACCTTATGCACCAAGTGCATGTCAGTCGGTGGAACCTGTCTCACATAAGTGTACGTGTAAGGTCGGTCCGGGCCGCTTCATCCCACAATACCGTCGAAACAAGATTGGACTAGTAACGGTAAGCATATTGAACAAAATCAACGCCCACAACTACTTTGTGTTCTACTCGTGCAAAGAATCTACGCAATAGACCTAGCTCATGATGCCATTGTTGGGGAACGTAGCAGAAATTCAAAATTTTCCTACGTGTCACCAAGATCTATCTATGGAGAAACCAGCAACGAGGGGAAGGAGAGTGCATCTACATACCCTTGTAGATCGCTAAGCGGAAGTGTTCAAGAGAACGGGGTTGAAGGATTCATACTCGTCGTGATCCAAATCGCCGGAGATCCTAGTGTCGAACGGACGGCACCTCCGCGTTCAACACGCGTACAGCCCGGTGACGTCTCCCATGCCTTGATCCAGCAAGGAGAGAGGGAGAGGTTGAGGAAGACTCCGTCCAGTAGCAGCACAACGGCGTGGTGGTGGTGGAGGAGCGTGGCAATCCTGCAGGGCTTCGCCAAGCACCGCGGGAGAGGAGAAGGGAGAGAGGTAGGGCTGCGCTAGGGACAGGTCAAACTCATCTGTTGGCAGCCCCAAAAACCCTCAAGTATATATAGGGGGAGAGAGGGGGCTGCGCCCCCACCTAGGGTTCCACCCTAGGGGCG
>NC_041381.1:703246270-703258763 GCF_002162155.2 Triticum dicoccoides
GCGCCCCCTCCCCAAACCCTAGGCACCTTGGGACCTTGTGGGGGGGGGGGGCGCATCAGCCCACCTGGGGCTGGTACCCTCCCACACATGGCCCATGCAGCCCTCCGGGGATGGTGGCCCCACTTGGTGGACCCCTGGGACCCTCCCGGTGGTCCCGGTACGTTACCGATAAAACCCGAAACTTTTCCAGTGACCAAAACAGGACTTCCCATATATAAATCTTTACCTCCGGACCATTCTGGAACTCCTCGTGACGTCCGAGATCTCATCCGGGACTCCGAACAACATTCGTTAACCACATACAAACTTCCTTTATAACCCTAGCGTCATCGAACCTTAAGTGTGTAGACCCTACGGGTTCGGGAACCATGCAGACATGACCGAGACGTTCTCCGGTCAATAACCAACAGCAGGAATCTGGATACCCATGTTGGATCCCACATGTTCCATGATGATCTCATCGGATGAACCACGATGTCAAGGACTCAATCGATCCCGTATACAATTCCCTTTGTCTAACGGTATTGTACTTGCCCGAGATTCGATCGTCGGTATGCCGATACCTTGTTCAATCTCGTTATCGGCAAGTCTCTTTACTCGTTCCGTAACACATCATCCCGTGATCAACCCCTTGGTCACATTGTGCACATTATGATGATGTCCTACCGAGTGGGCCCAGAGATACATCTCCGTCAACCGGAGTGACAAATCCCAGTCTCGATTCGTGCCAACCCAACAGACACTTTCGGAGATACCTGTAGTGCACCTTTATAGCCACCCAGTTACGTTGTGACGTTTGGTACACCCAAAGAATTCCTACGGTATCCCGGAGTTGCACAATCTCATGGTCTAAGGAAATGATACTTGACATTAGAAAAGCTTTAGCATACGAACTACGAACTTTGTGCTAGGCTTAGGATTGGGTCTTGTCCATCACATCATTCTCCTAATGATGTGATCCCATTATCAACGACATCCAATGTCCATGGTCAGGAAACCGTAACCATCTATTGATCAACGAGCTAGTCAACTAGAGGCTTACTAGGGACATGGTGGTGTCTATGTATCCACACATGTATCTGAGTTTCCTATCAATACAATTATAGCATGGATAATAAACGATTATCATGAACAAGGAAATATAATAATAATAACTAATTTATTATTGCCTCTAGGGCATATTTCCAATAGTTGTCCCTACTAAGAAAACTCCTACGACACAAGCGCCCCCTGCTCCTACGGCCCAGCCCCAATTCCAGCCCCTGCGGTACAACCTCTTGACCCTGAGTATAAGGATATGACATGCTTCAACTGCAGTTGGCCGGGGCATTATGTGGGGAACTGTATTGAGCCCAAGAAGTGTTTTATCTGTGATGGTAGTCATAATGTAAACAACTGCATTGCCTAGGCTCGCCCGCAACCTACAACGACTTATTCTGGCAGTGTTGCTACGGGTCTTGGCTTCTATCTTGTTGACATCCATGTTGGGGCTGAATCTAGTTGGCTGAACTACAAGAATTGTGATGTTCTGAGAGTGGTCAAAGGCGAAGTTTCTATTTCAGAGTTGCTGGTTCAGTTAACCAACGATGTACTGCCGAGAAGATCAAGGCTTATGTCGCCCTTATGTTGCAGCATCTTTTCCTTCAAGTATGTGAACATAGGCGTGAAACCAATGCGTCCAGCTCCAACTGGTCTCCGCCGCCGTCAGGTACCATCATTTTCTACTCAGACGCTGCAACTTTCTCGAGCCAGGATAGGTCCGGCATTAGGCTCGTCGGCAGGTATGACGGAGGTCAATTCGTGGTGGCCTGCAGCGAGCCTATTGATGGTAGCTTGGAACCTAAAATGGTTGAGGCCATGGTTCTTCTACGTGTTGTTCTTCTGGCGCATGATGAACAAGTTTCGGATGTTATCTTCGCCTCTAACTGTCTATGACTTGTGCAAAGGATCAATTCTTCTATGAGTGGCCGTTCTTTGATTGGGGCAGTGGTAGCTGAAATCAAGTCTATGTCCAAAGGTTTCTCGTCCGTGTCCTTCAAACATGTTCGTCGGCATTTGATGTTCCTACTCATGTGTTGACTGGAGAGAAAAGTATACTTTTCGGCCCTCAATTTTTGGCGAAGTCTAAATTTGGTCATTCAACTTTGAAGCCAGGGAGCTTGCACCCTCAAGAATGAAACCGACTAGTTTCATGAATCCCTCAACCCAACCAAAAGTTGTTTTTGTGCTGACTCGGTGCGGTTTTGACTAGTTCTAGTCCTTGTGGCAATGGGAAATGCACTTTGGTTTCTGTTTGTATATGCACCCTATATGGGGATTTTTTTTAAACATTTTAATAAAAAGTTGAAATAGGTAAGAACTATTTTGAAAAAAAAAACTTGACTTACTTCTGCACTAGTATATAAATTTTCACGAAAAGAAAAACAAAGTTGACTTCACAGCAAAAAAGACAAAATTTATTTGCTATTATAGGTCACTATTCACACTATTTAGCCAAAAAAATGTCTTTTTCTAAAAGAAGTCAAATGGAGATTTTTTTTTGTAGATTTTTTTTTCTCACGAGTACAATAGAATGTCAAGTTTATTTCAAAAATATTTTCAGGAATGTTTTACTTTTTTGTTGAATTACTAAAAAATTCCATATAGGATGTAGATGTCCCCATAGACCAAAAATCTGCCTCCCTGTGGCAATCTAGTATTTTCCCTTCTTTGATTTTATCTCTAATATAATGTGGGCATTCTACCAAGCACTTGGCGTGCATGGTCTGGAGATGGTGAGCTCGTGGAGGAAGAGGACCCCCAGCGATTCGATGCCGTCGTCCATGCATGCCCATCTTGATCAGGATCGAGCAGCGGCGGCGGTCGGACTGGAGGCAGAGGACGAGGCGAGGACACCATGCTCGCCGCAAAGCACGGAGGGTGCGCGTACGTCTAGGCTGAGCAGGTGGGTGGTGGCATGTGTGTCCTAGCACACGGCACGACCCGGATGGACCTGTGCACGCATGCACAAGGAAAAATAAGGCCAACTTCACCGCACGACTCCATCTTGTCCGGATGCGTTCGTCTGGGGTAGAACGGACGAATAGCGCAGCCTCAGACAAACAAATGTTCGGATTTCGACCGTTTTCGACCCATCCCGGCCCAAATTTGCGTTGAGTTTGGGGTCAAACGGACATCGCGTGAACGGGCTCGCCGCACGCCCTTGTCCTCCCATGGCCCGCCTGCCGGGGACACTAGCAGTCCCTTCGCTTTCAACGCCTCTACCCCCTCTCCCCGCCCCGCCCCCCGCCGGCGCCGCCGCTATCCTCCGGCCGCCTCCTAACTACAGGCCACGGCCGTCCATACCAACAATGTCTTGACATGGCCGCCAACACGCCCACGCTTTCGTCGTAGTTTTGGCCGTCGATCGGAGGAGGTTTGGCCGTCGTCGTCGTTGCAGGTGGCAGAGGGGATACGACCGCCAGCGACGTACCACGGCGGCCGCGGCAGCTTCCGACGAGAGCTCCAGAGCGGCCAGTAGCCGGCCGGCAACCACCCCTGCTGCGTCGAGGTGATCATCGCGGCCTCTTTGCCACCATGACCGCAAGGTATTCGACACTTTGCCCAAAAGGTATGGACAGTGGAGATGAGTTTTTCTTCCATCACTTCATTTGTTCATCGGACGATTCGTCGTCGGATGATGAAGATCTTGTGGTGGCTGCACTGGTCGTTCACGACCACATTCAACGACAGCTTCCTCGGTACAGGGGGTCAGTCCCTGGCCGTGCTCCCAACCTGAACCGCAACAGGGAGAGAGGCCACGCCCTGCTCTATACCGATTACTTTTCCAACACCACGCTCTTCAAGTCGGATAAATTCCGTCGCCGTTTTCGAATGGCAAGGCATGTGTTCAATCGTAACCGAGAGGGAGTGGTTGCTCGTGACCCATACTTCGAGTGCAAGACGGATGCCCTTGGCAAGCTTGGATTCTCCTCTTACCAGAAATGCACGGCAGCCATCCGCATGCTTGCATATGGAATTCCAGGCGATCTAGTGGATGAGTATGCGCGTATAAGTGAGACAACATGTCTGATGTCAATGTACAAGTTCTGCCAGGCTGTGATCGAGGTATTTGGCCCGGAGTACTTGAGGCAGCCAACTGCCGCTGATTTAGAGAGATCGTTGGCGACCAACGCAGCTAGAGGCTTTCCAGGCATGCTTGGCAGCATAGATTGTATGCACTGGGAGTGGAAGAACTGTACATTTGCTTGGCATGGCCAGTACAAGGGGCATGTCAATGCGTGCACTGTCATATCAGAAGCGGTGGCTTTGCAGGATCTTTGGATATGGCATTCTTTCTTCGGCATGGCAGGTTCTCACAATGATATCAACGTGCTGCAGCGTTCTCCAGTCTTCGCAAGGCTTGCAGAAGGCCGCTCCCCACCTGTCAACTTTGAGATCAACGGCCACCAGTACAACAAGGGATACTATCTAGCTGATGGTATATATCCTCAGTGGTCAACTTTTGTGAAGACAATCTCGAAACCCCAAGGTGAGAAGAGAAAGAGATTTGCCCAAATAGAAGAGAGTGCTAGAAATGATGTGGAACGTGCTTTTGGTGTGCTTCAATCCAAATATATTTTTTTTCAGACAAATATTTGGACGTGCAAACTAGTTTTGATATGAAAATATGGGCATTTTTGTCTCTGGCGGACAGGATGGGGCAAATGGATGCGGTGGTCGTGCGCCCCAGGACAGGCCCAGACACGACCCCACCGCGCTACCCAAAAGGACAAAATCCGTTTGGGGTCGGTCGGTGGAGTTGGCCTAAACTGACTAAATACAGTAGTTAGGACACGAATGACGATGGTAACACGTGAGACAAGCAGAGGTCCAACACTTGCTCCTGCTGCAGGAGCATCTCATCCGTGTGTGCCATGCATGCCAGCGTCTGAACCCCGCGGACACGACACAACACAACACGAGCACTGCTGCAAGCTTGGGCATCCCCGACGCAGAGCCGCCTCGACCAAACACTGAACTATGAACATACATGGACAGGTTGCCGCAGCGAGCGAGCAATCTGGCAGTCATGTTGGAATAAGCCACGGGACGTGCGGCGTGGTGTATGCGTGCTGACCCGAGTTGTGGGGCGTGCGTGCATTGGAGTCGGTCCGCAGCTAGCTAGCTAGCTAGGCTATATACCATCAGCTAGTTGAACATGTGATTAGTTGAACATGAACATGAACATGAACATGAACAAAGATTAGTTGGCGGCCACCTAGCTAGGCTATATACCATCAGCTAGATCAACTAGCCGTCGGGTGTCGGGTGACAAAGATTAGTTGAACATGAACAAATATGTTTACTGACTGGAGTATGACAGATGTTTCAGGTTTCAGTATACAAAGATTAGTTCAACATGAACAAAGATGAACTAGTTTCAGGTTTACTACCAGTTTATGAACCAGTCTGGTCTGTACTCGAAACTAGAATTAGAAAACAAGCTAGATTAAAATTAGGAAACACCCTTATACTGTCAAGTTATGTCGATGCTCCCACTTGAGGCACCCATTTTCACAATTCTTATTATACTCTCAGCTAATGCCTATATTTGCCTATGCATGAACTGCACCCATTTTCACTACTAGTACTCCAATAAGTATGCCATAGCCAATGGACAAAAATGTGACTAATGGGCAACTATTTCAAATCAAAAAAAAATGGACAGTAAACTGCAATTTTTGTTACAGAGATTTCCCTACTGAAAATATAACTGAATGGACAGAAAAATGGGTGAAAAGGTAACTCAATGCTAGGCTACAAATGGACAGTAAACTGATAATGACTATTGCCAACAAGAGAGGCTTCTGAAATCTGTTACAGACATTTTCCTGCTGAAAAGATAACTGAATTTTGTGTACTGAAAGTTTACAGTGCCCAGTGTAGGAAAGTTTACTGAATCTTGTGGAGTAGTCAAAGTGCTTTGAACTAGAAAATCATCAAAGTTGAAAGCCCTAGCTGATCTTGGATTGCTTTACCTTGTTTGCAAATACTCCAATGATGTTCAAATGAGGGAACAAGCGTCAGTTCATAGTTGTTGAATTCATTTTGAGCATATGCTATCCAATAATCCAAACCTTGGCACTTGCGGATAAATTTGCCAAGCAGCCTTTCGCTTTGGCCATTCAACTTCCCAGTTCCATAAGAGTCGGCGGTGTCGAAAAGGTTTATGCCATTCTTCAGAGCCAAATTGAAACACTCCTGCAGTTCACTATCCATGATTTCCTGGTAGCCCCAAAGCAGCTGGTTGCCCCATGCCCATGTTCCAAAACCCACGGGGGAAACTGAAAGGGGCCCAACTTTCACCTACATTTGTTAAACAACAATGTTTCCTTGAGCAGAATTCAGTGAACAAGAGTTGATAACCTAACGTACTAATTGTACAGTCCTCATTTTCTTTCTGAAGATTGCGTTGCATGTTATGGTAGATGGTACAGACTGTCATGTGAGCATACAAAGATGAACAATTAGGGAGTTGGCTTTACAGATTTCTGGACACTGCACTTGTTAACATTTCCATGTTTCACTAGTCCATCAGGACTTTGTGGAAGAGGGATAAGAGCTGATCAGGTCAACTATTAACCCTCTGCTTGTATTGACGGCGGTCTGACGGATCAACTAACTCTTTTTTCTTTGAGAGAGAGGTGCTATCAACCAATTTTACTAGAAAACGAACAGGGGCTTTTTTCCTATACTGTCAGAACATACTGTCAGCCTTGATCTTGAACATGTTGTTACTTGCAAGAGCTAGGTTTGTTAGTTACAGAATTCAGTTAAGGAGTACATATAAATTCAGTTATGTGAATCATTCAAATTCAGTTAGAGCACATATATACATATACTTGCAGCCCATTCATTCCATGGTGTACATATAAATATTTTGTGCGTATATCCTTGTTATGGTACCATGGTCCCGTAGCGATTTCCATAGTTGTTGAACCCCAAGATGTGCTTACGTGTTGGTCAACAACACTCGTAGTTTTGGCCGATTCTGGCTCGTTTCATGGACTATTCCTCACCGTTTTCGGGTCCCAAAGCGATTTCCATGGTTGTCAAACTCCAAGGAGCACTTATGTGTCGGTCATCAACAATCACAGTTTGGGCCGATTCTGGCCCGTTTCTTCGACTATTACTCTATTTTGGGGTCTCGGAGTCATTTCCACGATTGACGAACCCCGGGGTGCGTTCACGTGTCGGTCATCAACACTCACATATTCGGCCGATTCTAATACGTTCCGTGCACTATAACTCAGCGTTTTGGGGACCCAGAGCAATTTCCACGATTGATGAACCCCGGGGTGCGTTTATGTGTCCGTCGTCAACACTCGCAGTTTTGGCCAAATCTGACCTATTTCGTGGACTATTACTCACCGTTTTGGGGGCCCCGAAGCGATTTTCATAGTTGTTGAACCGCAAGGTGTGCTTACGAGTTGGTCATATACACTCCCAGTTTTGGCCGATTCTGGCCCGATTCATGGACTATTACTCACAGTTTTGGGGTCCCAAAGCGATTTCCATCATTGTCGAACTCCAAGGTGCGCTTACGTGTCGGTCATCAACAATCACAGTTTGGGCCGATTCTGGCCCGTTTCATGGACTATAACTCACCGTTTTGGGGTCCCAAAGCAATTTCCATAGTTGTTGAACTCCAAGGTGCGCTTACGTGTCGGTTATCAACAGCCATAGTTTGGGCCAATTCTGGCCCGTTTCTTGGACTATTACTCTATTTTGGGGTCTCGGAGTCATTTCTATGATTGACTAACCCCGGGGTGCGTTTACGTGTCGGTCATCAACACTCACATATTTGGCCGATTCAAGTCCGTTCCGTGCACTATTACTCAGCGTTTTGGGGATCCCGAGCGATTTCCCCGATTGATGAACCCCGGGGTGCGTTTATGTGTCCGTCGTCAACACTCACAGTTTTGGCCAAATCTGACCTGTTTCGTGGACTATTACTCACCGTTTTGGGGGCCCCAAAGCGATTTTCATAGTTGTTGAACCCCAAGGTGTGCTTACGAGTTGGTCATCAACACTGCCAGTTTTGGCCGATTCTGGCCCGTTTCATGGACTATTACTCACCGTTTTGGGGTCCCAAAGTGATTTCCATGATTGTCGAACTCCAAGGTGCACTTACGTGTTGGTCATCAACACTCACATATTAAGCCGATTCAAGTCCGTTCCGTGCACTATTACTCAGCGTTTTGGGGACCCAGAGCGATTTCCACGATTGATGAACCCCGGGGTGCGTTTATGTGTCCGTCATCAACACTCACAGTTTTGGCCAATTCCGACCTGTTTCGCGGACTATTACTCACCGTTGTGGGACCCCGTAGCGATTTCCATAGTTGTTGAACCCCAAGATGTGCTTACGTGTTGGTCAACAACACTCGCAGTTTTGGCCGATTCTGGCTCGTTTCATGGACTATTCCTCACCGTTTTCGGGTCCCAAAGCGATTTCCATGGTTGTCAAACTCCAAGGAGCACTTACGTGTCGGTCATCAACAATCACAGTTTGGGCCGATTCTGGCCCGTTTCTTCGACTATTACTCTATTTTGGGGTCTCGGAGTCATTTCCACGATTGACGAACCCCGGGGTGCGTTCACGTGTCGGTCATCAACACTCACATATTCGGCCGATTCTAATACGTTCCGTGCACTATTACTCAGCGTTTTGGGGACCCAGAGCGATCTCCACGATTGATGAACCCCGGGGTGTGTTTATGTGTCCGTCGTCAACACTCGCAGTTTTGGCCAAATCTGACCTATTTCGTGGACTATTACTCACCGTTTTGGGGGCCCCGAAGCGATTTTCATAGTTGTTGAACCGCAAGGTGTGCTTACGAGTTGGTCATCAACAATCCCAGTTTTGGCCGATTCTGGCCCGATTCATGGACTATTACTCACAGTTTTGGGGTCCCAAAGCGATTTCCATCATTGTCGAACTCCAAGGTGCGCTTACGTGTCGGTCATCAACAATCACAGTTTGGGCCGATTCTGGCCCGTTTCATGGACTATAACTCACCGTTTTGGGGTCCCAAAGCAATTTCCATAGTTGTTGAACTCCAAGGTGCGCTTACGTGTCGGTTATCAACAACCATAGTTTGGGCCGATTCTGGCCCGTTTCTTGGACTATTACTCTATTTTGGGGTCTCGGAGTCATTTCTATGATTGACTAACCCCGGGGTGCGTTTACGTGTCGGTCATCAACACTCACATATTCGGCCGATTCAAGTCCGTTCCGTGCACTATTACTCAGCGTTTTGGGGACCCAGAGCGATTTCCATGATTGATGAACCCCGGGGTGCGTTTATGTATCCGTCGTGAACACTCACAGTTTTGGCCAAATCTGACCTGTTTCGTCGACTATTACTCACCGTTTTGGGGGCCCCAAAGCGATTTTCATAGTTGTTGAACCCCAAGGTGTGCTTACGAGTTGGTCATCAACACTCCCAGTTTTGGCCGATTCTGGCCCGTTTCATGGACTATTACTCACCGTTTTGGGGTCCCAAAGCGATTTCCATGATTGTCGAACTCCAAGGTGCGCTTACGTGTTGGTCATCAACACTCACATATTAAGCCGATTCAAGTCCGTTCCGTGCACTATTACTCAGCGTTTTGGGGACCCAGAGCGATTTCCACGATTGATGAACCCCGGGGTGCGTTTATGTGTCCGTCATCAACACTCACAGTTTTGGCCAATTCTGACCTGTTTGGCGGACTATTACTCACCGTTGTGGGGTCCCGTAGCGATTTCCATAGTTGTTGAACCCCAAGATGTGCTTACGTGTTGGTCAACAACACTCGCAGTTTTGGCCGATTCTGGCTCGTTTCATGGACTATTCCTCACCGTTTTCGGGTCCCAAAGCGATTTCCATGGTTGTCAAACTCCAAGGAGCACTTACGTGTCGGTCATCAACAATCACAGTTTGGGCCGATTCTGGCCCGTTTCTTCGACTATTACTCTATTTTGGGGTCTCGGAGTCATTTCCACGATTGACGAACCCCGGGGTGCGTTCACGTGTCGGTCATCAACACTCACATATTCGGCCGATTCTAATACGTTCCGTGCACTATTACTCAGCGTTTTGGGGACCCAGAGCGATTTCACGATTGATGAACCCCGGGGTGCGTTTATGTGTCCGTCGTCAACACTCGCAGTTTTGGCCAAATCTGACCTATTTCGTGGACTATTACTCACCGTTTTGGGGGCCCCGAAGCGATTTTCATAGTTGTTGAACCGCAAGGTGTGCTTACGAGTTGGTCATCAACAATCCCAGTTTTGGCCGATTCTGGCCCGATTCATGGACTATTACTCACAGTTTTGGGGTCCCAAAGCGATTTCCATCATTGTCGAACTCCAAGGTGCGCTTACGTGTCGGTCATCAACAATCACAGTTTGGGCCGATTCTGGCCCGTTTCATGGACTATAACTCACCGTTTTGGGGTCCCAAAGCAATTTCCATAGTTGTTGAACTCCAAGGTGCGCTTACGTGTCGGTTATCAACAGCCATAGTTTGGGCCGATTCTGGCCCGTTTCTTGGACTATTGCTCTATTTTGGGGTCTCGGAGTCATTTCTATGATTGACTAACCCCGGGGTGCGTTTACGTGTCGGTCATCAACACTCACATATTCGGCCGATTCAAGTCCGTTCCGTGCACTATTACTCAGCGTTTTGGGGACCCAGAGCGATTTCCACGATTGATGAACCCCGGGGTGCGTTTATGTGTCCGTCGTGAACACTCACAGTTTTGGCCAAATCTGACCTGTTTCGTGGACTATTACTCACCGTTTTGGGGGCCCCAAAGCGATTTTCATAGTTGTTGAACCCCAAGGTGTGCTTACGAGTTGGTCATCAACACTCCCAGTTTTGGCCGATTCTGGCCCGTTTCATGGACTATTACTCACCGTTTTGGGGTCCCAAAGCGATTTCCATGATTGTCGAACTCCAAGGTGCGCTTACGTGTTGGTCATCAACACTCACATATTAAGCCGATTCAAGTCCGTTCCGTGCACTATTACTCAGCGTTTTGGGGACCCAGAGCGATTTCCACGATTGATGAACCCCGGGGTGCGTTTATGTGTCCGTCATCAACACTCACAGTTTTGGCCAATTCCGACCTGTTTCGCGGACTATTACTCACCGTTGTGGGACCCCGTAGCGATTTCCATAGTTGTTGAACCCCAAGATGTGCTTACGTGTTGGTCAACAACACTCGCAGTTTTGGCCGATTCTGGCTCGTTTCATGGACTATTCCTCACCGTTTTCGGGTCCCAAAGCGATTTCCATGGTTGTCAAACTCCAAGGAGCACTTACGTGTCGGTCATCAACAATCACAGTTTGGGCCGATTCTGGCCTGTTTCTTCGACTATTACTCTATTTTGGGGTCTCGGAGTCATTTCCACGATTGACGAACCCCGGGGTGCGTTCACGTGTCGGTCATCAACACTCACATATTCGGCCGATTCTAATACGTTCCGTGCACTATTACTCAGCGTTTTGGGGACCCAGAGCGATCTCCACGATTGATGAACCCCGGGGTGCGTTTATGTGTCCGTCGTCAACACTCGCAGTTTTGGCCAAATCTGACCTATTTCGTGGACTATTACTCACCGTTTTGGGGGCCCCGAAGCGATTTTCATAGTTGTTGAACCGCAAGGTGTGCTTATGAGTTGGTCATCAACAATCCCAGTTTTGGCCGATTCTGGCCCGATTCATGGACTATTACTCACAGTTTTGGGGTCCCAAAGCGATTTCCATCATTGTCGAACTCCAAGGTGCGCTTACGTGTCGGTCATCAACAATCACAGTTTGGGCCGATTCTGGCCCGTTTCATGGACTATAACTCACCGTTTTGGGGTCCCAAAGCAATTTCCATAGTTGTTGAACTCCAAGGTGCGCTTACGTGTCGGTTATCAACAGCCATAGTTTGGGCCGATTCTGGCCCGTATCTTGGACTATTACTCTATTTTGGGGTCTCGAAGTCATTTCTATGATTGACTAACCCCGGGGTGCGTTTACGTGTCGGTCATCAACACTCACATATTCGGCCGATTCAAGTCCGTTCCGTGCACTATTACTCAGCGTTTTGGGGACCCAGAGCGATTTCCACGATTGATGAACCCCGGGGTGCGTTTATGTGTCCGTCGTGAACACTCACAGTTTTGGCCAAATCTGACCTGTTTCGTGGACTATTACTCACCGTTTTGGGGGCCCCAAAGCGATTTTCATAGTTGTTGAACCCCAAGGTGTGCTTACGAGTTGGTCATCAACACTCCCAGTTTTGGCCGATTCTGGCCCGTTTCATGGACTATTACTCACCGTTTTGGGGTCCCAAAGCGATTTCCATGATTGTCGAACTCCAAGGTGCGCTTACGTGTTGGTCATCAACACTCACATATTAAGCCGATTCAAGTCCGTTCCGTGCACTATTACTCAGCGTTTTGGGGACC
>NC_041381.1:703259763-703267403 GCF_002162155.2 Triticum dicoccoides
ATTTCCATGGTTGTCGAACTCCAAGGTGCGCTTACGTGTCGGTCATCAACAATCACAGTTTGGGCCGATTGTGGCCCGTTTCTTGGACTATTACTCTATTTTGGGGTCTCGGAGTCATTTCCACGATTGATGAACCCCGGGGTGCGTTTACGTGTTGGTCATCAACACTCACATATTCGGCCGATTCTAGTACGTTTTGTGCATTATTACTCAGCGTTTTGGGGACCCAGAGTGATTTCCACGATTGATTAACCCCAGGGTGCGTTTATGTGTCCGTTGTCAACACTCACAGTTTTGGCCAATTCTGACCTGTTTCGTGGACTATTACTCACCGTTTTGGGGTCCCGAAGCGATTTCCATAGTTGTTGAATCCCAAGGTGTGCTTACGTGTAGGTCATCAACACTCGCAGTTTTGGCCGATTCTGGCCCGTTTCATGGACTATTACTCACCATTTGGGGTCCCAAAGCAATTTCCATGGTTGTCGAACTCCAAGGTGCGCTCATGTGTCGGTCATCAACAATCACAGTTTGGGCCGATTCTGGTCCGTTTCTTGGACTATTACTCTATTTTGGGGTCTCGGAGTTATTTCCACGATTGACGAACCCCGGAGTGCGTTTACGTGCCAGTCATCAACACTCACATATTTGGCTGATTCTAGTCCGTTTCATGCACTATTACTCAACTTTTTGGGGACCCAGAGCAATTTCCACGATTGATGAACCCCGGGGTCCGTTTAGGTGTCCATCGTCAACACTCACAGGTTTGGCCAATTCTGACCTATTTCGTGGACTATTACTCACCGTTTTGGGATCCCGAAGCGATTTCCATAGTTGTTGAACCCAAGGTGTGCTTACGTGTTGGTCATCAACACTCCCAGTTCTGGCCGATTCTGGCCCGTTTCATGGACTATTACTCACCGTTTTGGGGTCCCTAAGCGATTTCCATGGTTGTCGAACTCCAAGGTGCGCTTACGTGTCGGTCATCAACAATCACAGTTTGGGCCGATTGTGGCCCGTTTCTTGGACTATTACTCTATTTTGGGGTCTCGGAGTCATTTCCACGATTGATGAACCCCGGGGTGCGTTTACGTGTTGGTCATCAACACTTACATATTCGGCCGATTCTAGTACGTTTTGTGCATTATTACTCAGCGTTTTGGGGACCCAGAGTGATTTCCACGATTGATTAACCCCAGGGTGCGTTTATGTGTCCGTTGTCAACACTCACAGTTTTGGCCAATTCTGACCTGTTTCGTGGACTATTACTCACCGTTTTGGGGTCCCGAAGCGATTTCCATAGTTGTTGAATCCCAAGGTGTGCTTACGTGTAGGTCATCAACACTCGCAGTTTTGGCCGATTCTGGCCCGTTTCATGGACTATTACTCACCATTTGGGGTCCCAAAGCAATTTCCATGGTTGTCGAACTCCAAGGTGCGCTCACGTGTCGGTCATCAACAATCACAGTTTGGGCCGATTCTGGTCCGTTTCTTGGACTATTACTCTATTTTGGGGTCTCGGAGTTATTTCCACGATTGACGAACCCCGGAGTGCGTTTACGTGCGAGTCATCAACACTCACATATTTGGCTGATTCTAGTCCGTTTCATGCACTATTACTCAACTTTTTGGGGACCCAGAGCAATTTCCACGATTGATGAACCCCGGGGTCCGTTTATGTGTCCATCGTCAACACTCACAGGTTTGGCCAATTCTGACCTATTTCGTGGACTATTACTCACCGTTTTGGGGTCCCGAAGCGATTTCCATAGTTGTTGAACCCAAGGTGTGCTTACGTGTTGGTCATCAACACTCCCAGTTCTGGCCGATTCTGGCCCGTTTCATGGACTATTACTCACCGTTTTGGGGTCCCAAAGCGATTTCCATGGTTGTCGAACTCCAAGGTGCGCTTACGTGTCGGTCATCAACAATCACAGTTTGGGCCGATTGTGGCCCGTTTCTTGGACTATTACTCTATTTTGGGGTCTCGGAGTCATTTCCACGATTGATGAACCCCGGGGTGCGTTTACGTGTTGGTCATCAACACTCACATATTCGGCCGATTCTAGTACGTTTTGTGCATTATTACTCAGCGTTTTGGGGACCCAGAGTGATTTCCACGATTGATTAACCCCAGGGTGCGTTTATGTGTCCGTTGTCAACACTCACAGTTTTGGCCAATTCTGACCTGTTTCGTGGACTATTACTCACCGTTTTGGGGTCCCGAAGCGATTTCCATAGTTGTTGAATCCCAAGGTGTGCTTTCGTGTAGGTCATCAACACTCGCAGTTTTGGCCGATTCTGGCCCGTTTCATGGACTATTACTCACCATTTGGGGTCCCAAAGCAATTTCCATGGTTGTCGAACTCCAAGGTGCGCTCACGTGTCGGTCATCAACAATCACAGTTTGGGCCGATTCTGGTCCGTTTCTTGGACTATTACTCTATTTTGGGGTCTCGGAGTTATTTCCACGATTGACGAACCCCGGAGTGCGTTTACGTGCCAGTCATCAACACACACATATTTGGCTGATTCTAGTCCGTTTCATGCACTATTACTCAACTTTTTGGGGACCCAGAGCAATTTCCACGATTGATGAACCCCGGGGTCCGTTTATGTTCCATCGTCAACACTCACAGGTTTGGCCAATTCTGACCTATTTCGTGGAATATTACTCACCGTTTTGGGGTCCCGAAGCGATTTCCATAGTTGTTGAACCCAAGGTGTGCTTACGTGTTGGTCATCAACACTCCCAGTTCTGGCCGATTCTGGCCCGTTTCATGGACTATTACTCACCGTTTTGGGGTCCCAAAGCGATTTCCATGGTTGTCGAACTCCAAGGTGCGCTTACGTGTCGGTCATCAACAATCACAGTTTGGGCCGATTGTGGCCCGTTTCTTGGACTATTACTCTATTTTGGGGTCTCGGAGTCATTTCCACGATTGATGAACCCCGGGGTGCGTTTACGTGTTGGTCATCAACACTCACATATTCGGCCGATTCTAGTACGTTTTATGCATTATTACTCAGCGTTTTGGGCACCCAGAGTGATTTCCACGATTGATTAACCCCAGGGTGCGTTTATGTGTCCGTTGTCAACACTCACAGTTTTGGCCAATTCAGACCTGTTTCGTGGACTATTACTCACCGTTTTGGGGTCCCGAAGCGATTTCCATAGTTGTTGAATCCCAAGGTGTGCTTACGTGTAGGTCATCAACACTCGCAGTTTTGGCCGATTCTGGCCCGTTTCATGGACTATTACTCACCATTTGGGGTCCCAAAGCAATTTCCATGGTTGTCGAACTCCAAGGTGCGCTCACGTGTCGGTCATCAACAATCACAGTTTGGGCCGATTCTGGTCCGTTTCTTGGACTATTACTCTATTTTGGGGTCTCGGAGTTATTTCCACGATTGACGAACCCCGGAGTGCGTTTACGTGCCAGTCATCAACACTCACATATTTGGCTGATTCTAGTCCGTTTCATGCACTATTACTCAACTTTTTGGGGACCCAGAGCAATTTCCACGATTGATGAACCCCGGGGTCCGTTTATGTGTCCATCGTCAACACTCACAGGTTTGGCCAATTCTGACCTATTTCGTGGACTATTACCCACCGTTTTGGGATCCCGAAGCGATTTCCATAGTTGTTGAACCCAAGGTGTGCTTACGTGTTGGTCATCAACACTCCCAGTTCTGGCCGATTCTGGCCCGTTTCATGGACTATTACTCACCGTTTTGGGGTCCCTAAGCGATTTCCATGGTTGTCGAACTCCAAGGTGCGCTTACGTGTCGGTCATCAACAATCACAGTTTGGGCCGATTGTGGCCCGTTTCTTGGACTATTACTCTATTTTGGGGTCTCGGAGTCATTTCCACGATTGATGAACCCCGGGGTGCGTTTACGTGTTGGTCATCAACACTCACATATTCGGCCGATTCTAGTACGTTTTGTGCATTATTACTCAGCGTTTTGGGGACCCAGAGTGATTTCCACGATTGATTAACCCCAGGGTGCGTTTATGTGTCCGTTGTCAACACTCACAGTTTTGGCCAATTCTGACCTGTTTCGTGGACTATTACTCACCGTTTTGGGGTCCCGAAGCGATTTCCATAGTTGTTGAATCCCAAGGTGTGCTTACGTGTAGGTCATCAACACTCGCAGTTTTGGCCGATTCTGGCCCGTTTCATGGACTATTACTCACCATTTGGGGTCCCAAAGCAATTTCCATGGTTGTCGAACTCCAAGGTGCGCTCACGTGTCGGTCATCAACAATCACAGTTTGGGCCGATTCTGGTCCGTTTCTTGGACTATTACTCTATTTTGGGGTCTCGGAGTTATTTCCATGATTGACGAACCCCGGAGTGCGTTTACGTGCCAGTCATCAACACTCACATATTTGGCTGATTCTAGTCCGTTTCATGCACTATTACTCAACTTTTTGGGGACCCAGAGCAATTTCCACGATTGATGAACCCCGGGGTCCGTTTATGTGTCCATCGTCAACACTCACAGGTTTGGCCAATTCTGACCTATTTCGTGGACTATTACTCACCGTTTTGGGGTCCCGAAGCGATTTCCATAGTTGTTGAACCCAAGGTGTGCTTACGTGTTGGTCATCAACACTCCCAGTTCTGGCCGATTCTGGCCCGTTTCATGGACTATTACTCACCGTTTTGGGGTCCCAAAGCGATTTCCATGGTTGTCGAACTCCAAGGTGCGCTTACGTGTCGGTCATCAACAATCACAGTTTGGGCCGATTGTGGCCCGTTTCTTGGACTATTACTCTATTTTGGGGTCTCGGAGTCATTTCCACGATTGATGAACCCCGGGGTGCGTTTACGTGTTGGTCATCAACACTCACATATTCGGCCGATTCTAGTACGTTTTGTGCATTATTACTCAGCGTTTTGGGGACCCAGAGTGATTTCCACGATTGATTAACCCCAGGGTGCGTTTATGTGTCCGTTGTCAACACTCACAGTTTTGGCCAATTCTGACCTGTTTCGTGGACTATTACTCACCGTTTTGGGGTCCCGAAGCGATTTCCATAGTTGTTGAATCCCAAGGTGTGCTTTCGTGTAGGTCATCAACACTCGCAGTTTTGGCCGATTCTGGCCCGTTTCATGGACTATTACTCACCATTTGGGGTCCCAAAGCAATTTCCATGGTTGTCGAACTCCAAGGTGCGCTCACGTGTCGGTCATCAACAATCACAGTTTGGGCCGATTCTGGTCCGTTTCTTGGACTATTACTCTATTTTGGGGTCTCGGAGTTATTTCCACGATTGACGAACCCCGGAGTGCGTTTACGTGCCAGTCATCAACACACACATATTTGGCTGATTCTAGTCCGTTTCATGCACTATTACTCAACTTTTTGGGGACCCAGAGCAATTTCCACGATTGATGAACCCCGGGGTCCGTTTATGTTCCATCGTCAACACTCACAGGTTTGGCCAATTCTGACCTATTTCGTGGAATATTACTCACCGTTTTGGGGTCCCGAAGCGATTTCCATAGTTGTTGAACCCAAGGTGTGCTTACGTGTTGGTCATCAACACTCCCAGTTCTGGCCGATTCTGGCCCGTTTCATGGACTATTACTCACCGTTTTGGGGTCCCAAAGCGATTTCCATGGTTGTCGAACTCCAAGGTGCGCTTACGTGTCGGTCATCAACAATCACAGTTTGGGCCGATTGTGGCCCGTTTCTTGGACTATTACTCTATTTTGGGGTCTCGGAGTCATTTCCACGATTGATGAACCCCGCGGTGCGTTTACGTGTTGGTCATCAACACTCACATATTCGGCCGATTCTAGTACGTTTTATGCATTATTACTCAGCGTTTTGGGCACCCAGAGTGATTTCCACGATTGATTAACCCCAGGGTGCGTTTATGTGTCCGTTGTCAACACTCACAGTTTTGGCCAATTCAGACCTGTTTCGTGGACTATTACTCACCGTTTTGGGGTCCCGAAGCGATTTCCATAGTTGTTGAATCCCAAGGTGTGCTTACGTGTAGGTCATCAACACTCGCAGTTTTGGCCGATTCTGGCCCGTTTCATGGACTATTACTCACCATTTGGGGTCCCAAAGCAATTTCCATGGTTGTCGAACTCCAAGGTGCGCTCACGTGTCGGTCATCAACAATCACAGTTTGGGCCGATTCTGGTCCGTTTCTTGGACTATTACTCTATTTTGGGGTCTCGGAGTCATTTCCACGATTGACGAACCCCGGAGTGCGTTTACGTGCCAGTCATCAACACTCACATATTTGGCTGATTCTAGTCCATTTCGTGCACTATTACTCAACTTTTTGGGGACCCAGAGCAATTTCCACAATTGATGAACCCCGTGGTCCGTTTATGTGTCCATCGTCAACACTCACAGGTTTGGCCAATTCTGACCTATTTCGTGGACTATTACTCACCGTTTTGGGGTCCCGAAGCGATTTCCATAGTTGTTGAACCCAAGGTGTGCTTACGTGTTGGTCATCAACACTCCCAGTTCTGGCCGATTCTGGCCCGTTTCATGGACTATTACTCACCATTTTGGTGTCCCAAAGCGATTTCCATGGTTGTCGAACTCCAAGGTGCGCTTACGTGTCGGTCATCAACAATCACAGTTTGGGCCGATTGTGGCCCGTTTCTTGGACTATTACTCTATTTTGGGGTCTCGGAGTCATTTCCACGAGTGATGAACCCCGGGGTGCGTTTACGTGTTGGTCATCAACACACACATATTCGGCCGATTCTAGTACGTTTTGTGCATTATTACTCAGCGTTTTGGGGACCCAGAGTGATTTCCACGATTGATTAACCCCAGCGTGCGTTTATGTGTCCGTTGTCAACACTCACAGTTTTGGCCAATTCTGACCTGTTTCGTGGACTATTACTCACCGTTTTGGGGTCCCGAAGCGATTTCCATAGTTGTTGAATCCCAAGGTGTGCTTACGTGTAGGTCATCAACACTCGCAGTTTTGGCCGATTCTGGCCCGTTTCATGGACTATTACTCACCATTTGGGGTCCCAAAGCAATTTCCATGGTTGTCGAACTCCAAGGTGCGCTCACGTGTCGGTCATCAACAATCACAGTTTGGGCCGATTCTGGTCCGTTTCTTGGACTATTACTCTATTTTGGGGTCTCGGAGTTATTTCCACGATTGACGAACCCCGGAGTGCGTTTACGTGCCAGTCATCAACACACACATATTTGGCTGATTCTAGTCCGTTTCATGCACTATTACTCAACTTTTTGGGGACCCAGAGCAATTTCCACGATTGATGAACCCCGGGGTCCGTTTATGTTCCATCGTCAACACTCACAGGTTTGGCCAATTCTGACCTATTTCGTGGAATATTACTCACCGTTTTGGGGTCCCGAAGCGATTTCCATAGTTGTTGAACCCAAGGTGTGCTTACGTGTTGGTCATCAACACTCCCAGTTCTGGCCGATTCTGGCCCGTTTCATGGACTATTACTCACCGTTTTGGGGTCCCAAAGCGATTTCCATGGTTGTCGAACTCCAAGGTGCGCTTACGTGTCGGTCATCAACAATCACAGTTTGGGCCGATTGTGGCCCGTTTCTTGGACTATTACTCTATTTTGGGGTCTCGGAGTCATTTCCACGATTGATGAACCCCG
>NC_041381.1:703267413-703278643 GCF_002162155.2 Triticum dicoccoides
GGTCCGTTTATGTGTCCATCGTCAACACTCACAGGTTTGGCCAATTCTGACCTATTTCGTGGACTATTACTCACCGTTTTGGGGTCCCGAAGCGATTTCCATAGTTGTTGAACCCAAGGTGTGCTTACGTGTTGGTCATCAACACTCCCAGTTCTGGCCGATTCTGGCCCGTTTCATGGACTATTACTCACCATTTTGGTGTCCCAAAGCGATTTCCATGGTTGTCGAACTCCAAGGTGCGCTTACGTGTCGGTCATCAACAATCACAGTTTGGGCCGATTGTGGCCCGTTTCTTGGACTATTACTCTATTTTGGGGTCTCGGAGTCATTTCCACGAGTGATGAACCCCGGGGTGCGTTTACGTGTTGGTCATCAACACACACATATTCGGCCGATTCTAGTACGTTTTGTGCATTATTACTCAGCGTTTTGGGGACCCAGAGTGATTTCCACGATTGATTAACCCCAGCGTGCGTTTATGTGTCCGTTGTTAACACTCACAGTTTTGGCCAATTCTGACCTGTTTCGTGGACTATTACTCACCGTTTTGGGGTCCCGAAGCGATTTCCATAGTTGTTGAATCCCAAGGTGTGCTTATGTGTAGGTCATCAACACTCGCAGTTTTGGCCGATTCTGGCCCGTTTCATGGACTATTACTCACCGTTTGGGGTCCCAAAGCGATTTCCATGGTTGTCGAACTCCAAGGTGCGCTTACGTGTCGGTCATCAACAATCACAGTTTGGGCCGATTCTGGCCCGTTTCTTGGACTATTACTCTATTTTGGGATCTCGGAGTCATTTCCACGATTGACGAACCCCAGAGTGCGTTTACGTGCTAGTCATCAACACTCACATATTCGGCCGATTCTAGTCCGTTTCGTGCACTATTACTCAACTTCTTGGGGACCCAGAGCAATTTCCACGATTGATGAACCCCGGGGTCCGTTTATGTGTCCATCGTCAACACTCACAGGTTTGGCCAATTCTGACCTATTTCGTGGACTATTACTCACCGTTTTGGGGTCCCGAAGCGATTTCCATAGTTGTTGAACCCAATGTGTGCTTACGTGTTGGTCATCAACACTCCCAGTTCTGGCCGATTCTGGCCCGTTTCATGGACTATTACTCACCGTTTTGGGGTCCCAAAGCGATTTCCATGGTTGTCGAACTCCAAGGTGCGCTTACGTGTCGGTCATCAACAATCACAGTTTGGGCCGATTGTGGCCCGTTTCTTGGACTATTACTCTATTTTGGGGTCTCGGAGTCATTTCCACGAGTGATGAACCCCGGGGTGCGTTTACATGTTGGTCATCAACACTCACATATTCGGCCGATTCTAGTACGTTTTGTGCATTATTACTCAGCGTTTTAGGGACCCAGAGTGATTTCCACGATTGATTAACCCCAGGGTGCGTTTATGTGTCCGTTGTCAACACTCACAGTTTTGGCCAATTCTGACCTGTTTCGTGGACTATTACTCACCGTTTTGGGGTCCCGAAGCGATTTCCATAGTTGTTGAATCCCAAGGTGTGCTTATGTGTAGGTCATCAACACTCGCAGTTTTGGCCGATTCTGGCCCGTTTCATGGACTATTACTCACCGTTTGGGGTCCCAAAGCGATTTCCATGGTTGTCGAACTCCAAGGTGCGCTTACGTGTCGGTCATCAACAATCACAGTTTGGGCCGATTCTGGCCCGTTTCTTGGACTATTACTCTATTTTGGGATCTCGGAGTCATTTCCACGATTGACGAACCCCGGAGTGCGTTTACGTGCTAGTCACCAACACTCACATATTCGGCCGATTCTAGTCCGTTTCGTGCACTATTACTCAACTTTTTGGGGACCCAGAGCAATTTCCACGATTGATGAACCCCGGGGTCCGTTTATGTGTCCATCGTCAACACTCACAGGTTTGGCCAATTCTGACCTATTTTGTGGACTATTACTCACCGTTTTGGGGTCCCAAAGCGATTTCCATAGTTGTTGAACCCCAAGGTGTGCTTACGTGTTGGTCATCAACACTCCCAGTTCTGGCTGATTCTGGCCCGTCTCATGGACGATTAATCACCGTTTTGGGGTCCCAAAGCGATTTCCATGGTTGTCGAACTCCAAGGTGCGCTTACGTGTCGGTAGTCAACAATCACAGTTTGGGCCAATTCTGGCCCGTTTCTTGGACTATTACTCTATTTTGGGGTCTCGGAGTCATTTCCACGATTGACGAACCCTAGGATGTGTTTACTTGTCGGTCATCAACACTCACATATTCGGCCGATTCTAGTCCGTTTTGTGCACTATTACTCAACATTTTGGGGACCCAGAGCAATTTCCATCATAGATGAACCCCGGGGTGTGTTTATGTGTCTGTCGTCAACACTCATAGTTTTGGCCAATTCTGACTTGTTTCGTGGACTATTACTCACCGTTTTGCGGTCCCGAAGCAATTTCCATAGTTGTCGAACCCCAAGGTGTGCTTACGTGTTGGTCATCAACACTCCCAGTTCTGGCCGATTCTGGCCCGTTTCATGGACTATTACTCACCGTTTTGGGGTCCCAAAGCGATTTCCATGGTTGTCGAACTCCAAGGTGCACTTACGTGTTGGTCATCAACAATCATAGTTTGGGCCGATTCTGGCCCGTTTCTTGGACTATTACTCTATTTTGGGATCTCGGAGTCATTTCCACGATTGACGAACCCCGGAGTGCGTTTACGTGCTAGTCATCAACACTCACATATTCGGCCGATTCTAGTCCGTTTCGTGCACTATTACTCAACTTTTTGGGGACCGAGAGCAATTTCCACGATTGATGAACCCCGGGGTCCGTTTATGTGTCCATCGTCAACACTCACAGGTTTGGCCAATTCTGACCTATTTCGTGGACTATTACTCACCGTTTTGGGGTCCCGAAGCGATTTCCATAGTTTTTGAACCCCAAGGTGTGCTTACGTGTTGGTCATCAACAATCCCAGTTCTGGCTGATTCTGGCCCGTCTCATGGACGATTAATTACCGTTTTGGGGTCCCAAAGCGATTTCCATGGTTGTCGAACTCCAAGGTGCGCTCACGTGTCGGTAGTCAACAATCACAGTTTGGGCCGATTCTGGCCCGTTTCTTGGACTATTACTCTATTTTGGGGTCTCGGAGTCATTTCCACGATTGACGAACCCTAGGATGTGTTTACTTGTCGGTCATCAACACTCACATATTCGGCCGATTCTAGTCCGTTTTGTGCACTATTACTCAACGTTTTGGGGACCCAGAGCAATTTCCATCATAGATGAACCCCGGGGTGTGTTTATGTGTCTGTCGTCAACACTCATAGTTTTGGCCAATTCTGACTTGTTTCGTGGACTGTTACTCACCGTTTTGCGGTCCCGAAGCAATTTCCATAGTTGTCGAACCCCAAGGTGTGCTTACGTGTTGGTCATCAACACTCCCAGTTCTGGCCGATTCTGGCCCGTTTCATGGACTATTACTCACCGTTTTGGGGTCCCAAAGCGATTTCCATGGTTGTCGAACTCCAAGGTGCGCTTACGTGTCGGTCATCAACAATCACAGTTTGCGCCGATTTTGGCCCGTTTCTTGGACTATTACTCTATTTTGGGGTCTCGGAGTCATTTCCACGATTGATGAACCCCGGGGTGCGTTTACGTGTCGGTCATCAACACTCACATATTCGGCCGATTCTAGTACGTTTTGTGCATTATTACTCAGCGTTTTGGGGACCCAGAGTGATTTCCCCGATTGATGATCCCCAGGGTGCCTTTATGTGTCCGTTGTCAACACTCGCAGTTGTGGCCAATTCTGACCTGTTTCGTGGACTATTACTCACCGTTTTGGGGTCCCGAAGCGATTTCCATAGTTGTTGAATCCCAAGGTGTGCTTACGTGTAGGTCATCAACACTCGCAGTTTTGGCCGATTCTGGCCCGTTTCATGGACTATTACTCACCATTTGGGGTCCCAAAGCGATTTCCATGGTTGTCGAACTCCAAGGTGCGCTCACGTGTCAGTCATCAACAATCACAGTTTGGCCCGATTCTGGCCCATTTCTTGGACTATTATTTTATTTTGGGGTCTCAGAGTCATTTCCATGATTGACCAACCCCGGGGTGCGTTTACGTGTCGGTCGTCAACACTCACATATTCGGCCGATTCTAGTACGTTTTGTGCATTATTACTCAGTGTTTTGGGGACCCAGAGTGATTTCCACGATTGATGAACCCCAGGGTGTGTTTATGTGTCCGTTGTCAACACTCACAGTTTTGGCCAATTCTGACCTGTTTCGTGGACTATTACTCACCGTTTTGGGGTCCCGAAGCGATTTCCATAGTTGTTGAATCCCAAGGTGTGCTTATGTGTAGGTCATCAACACTCGCAGTTTTGGCCGATTCTGGCCCGTTTCATGGACTATTACTCACTGTTTGGGGTCCCAAAGCGATTTCCATGGTTGTCGAACTCCAAGGTGCGCTTACGTGTCGGTCATCAACAATCACAGTTTGGGCTGATTCTGGCCCGTTTCTTGGACTATTACTCTATTTTGGGATCTCGGAGTCATTTCCACGATTGACGAACCCCGGAGTGCGTTTACGTGCTAGTCATCAACACTCACATATTCGGCCGATTCTAGTCCGTTTCGTGCACTATTACTCAACTTTTTGGGGACCGAGAGCAATTTCCACGATTGATGAACCCCGGGGTCCTTTTATGTGTCCATCGTCAACCCTCACAGGTTTGGCCAATTCTGACCTATTTCGTGGACTATTACTCACCGTTTTGGGGTCCCGAAGCGATTTCCATAGTTGTTGAACCCCAAGGTGTGCTTACGTGTTGGTCATCAACACTCCCAGTTCTGGCTGATTCTGGCCCGTCTGATGGACGATTAATCACCGTTTTGGGGTCCCAAAGAGATTTCCATGGTTGTCGAACTCCAAGGTGCGCTTACGTGTCGGTAGTCAACAATCACAGTTTGGGCCGATTCTGGCCCGTTTCTTGGACTATTACTCTATTTTGGGGTCTCGGAGTCACTTCCACGATTGACGAACCCTAGGATGTGTTTACTTGTCGATCATCAACACTCACATATTCGGCCGATTCTAGTCCGTTTTGTGCACTATTACTCAACGTTTTGGGGACCCGGAGCAATTTCCATCATAGATGAACCCCGGGGTGTGTTTATGTGTCTGCCGTCAACACTCATAGTTTTGGCCAATTCTGACTTGTTTCGTGGACTATTACTCACCGTTTTGCGGTCCCGAAGCAATTTCTATAGTTGTTGAACCCCAAGGTGTGCTTACGTGTTGGTCATCAACACTCCCAGTTCTGGCCGATTCTGGCCCGTTTCATGGACTATTACTCACCGTTTTGGGGTCCCAAAGCGATTTCCATGGTTGTCGAACTCCAAGGTGCGCTTACGTGTCGGTCATCAACAATCACAGTTTGGGCCGATTTTGGCCCGTTTATTGGACTATTTCTCTATTTTGGGGTCTCGGAGTCATTTCCACGATTGATGAACCCCGGGGTGCGTTTACGTGTCGGTCATCAACACTCACATATTTGGCCGATTCTAGTACGTTTTGTGCATTATTACTCAGCGTTTTGGGGACCCAGAGTGATTTCCACGATTGATGAACCCCAGGGTGCGTTTATTTGTCCGTTGTCAACACTCACAGTTTTGGCCAATTCTGACCTGTTTCGTGAACTATTACTCACCGTTTTGGGGTCCCGAAGTGATTTCCATAGTTGTTGAATCCCAAGGTGTGCTTATGTGTAGGTCATCAACACTCGTAGTTTTGGCCGATCCTGGCCCGTTTCATGGACTATTACTAACCATTTGGGATCCCAAAGCGATTTCCATGGTTGTCGAACTCCAAGGTGCGCTTAGGTGTCGGTCATCAACAATCACAGTTTGGCCCGATTCTGGCCCATTTCTTGGACTATTACTCTATTTTGGGGTCTCAGAGTCATTTCCACGATTGACGAACCCCGGGGTGCGTTTATGTGTCGGTCGTCAACACTCACATATTCGGCCGATTCTAGTACGTTTTGTGCATTATTACTCAGTGTTTTGGGGACCCAGAGAGATTTCCACGATTGATGAACCCCGGGGTGCGTTTATGTGTCCATCGTCAACACTCAATGTTTTGGCCAATTCTGACCTGTTTCATGGACTATTACTCACCGTTTTGGGGTCCCGAAGCGATTTCCATAGTTGTTGAACCCCAAGGTGTGCTTACGTGTTGGTCATCAACACTCCTAGTTCTGGCCGATTCTGGACCGTTTCATGGACGATTACTCACCGTTTTGGGGTCCCAAAGCGATTTCCATGGTTGTCGAACTCCAAGGTGCGCTTACGTGTCGGCCATCAACAATCACAGTTTGGGCCGATTCTGGCCCGTTTCTTGGACTATTACTCTATTTTGGGGTCTAGAGTCATTTCCACGATTGACGAACCCTAGGGTGTGTTTACTTGTCGGTCATCAACACTCACATATTCAGCCGATTCTAGTCTGTTTTGTGCACTATTACTCAGCGTTTTGGGGCCCCAGAGCAATTTCCATGATAGATGAACCTCGGGGTGTGTTTATGTGTCCGTCGTCAACACTCATAGTTTTGGCCAATTCTGACTTGTTTCGTGGACTATTACTCACCGTTTTGGGGTCCCGAAGTGATTTCGATAGTTGTTGAACCCCAAGGTGTCCTTACGTGTTGGTCATCAACACTCCCAGTTCTGGCCAATTCTGGCCCGTTTCATGGACTATTACTCACCGTTTTTGGGTCCCAAAGCGATCTCCATGGTTGTCGAACTCCAAGGTGCACTTACGTGTTGGTCATCAACAATCACAGTTTGGGCCGATTTTGGCCCGTTTCTTAGACTATTTCTCTATTTTGGGGTCTCGGAGTTATTTCCACGATTGACGAACCCCGGGGTGCGTTTACGTGTCGGTCATCAACACTCACATATTCGGCTGATTCTAGTACGTTTTGTCCATTATTACTCAGTGTTTTGGGGACCCAGAGCGATTTCCATGATTGATAAACCCCGGGGTGCGTTTATGTGTTCGTCGTCAACATTCACAGTTTTGGCCAATTCTGACCTGTTTCGTGGACTATTACTCACCGTTTTGGGGTCCCGAAGCGATTTCCATAGTTGTTGAACCCAAAGGTGTGCTTACGTGTAGGCCATCAACACTCACAGTTTTGGCCGATTCGGGCCCGTTTCATGGACTATTACTCACCGTTTGGGGTCCCAAAGCGATTTCCATGGTTGTCGAACTCCAAGGTGCGCTTACGTGTCGGTCATCAACAATCACAGTTTGGGCCGATTCTGGCCCGTTTCTTGGACTATTACTCTATTTTGGGGTCTCGGAGTCATTTCCACGATTGACGAACCCCGGAGTGTGTTTACGTGCCAGTCATCAACACTCACATATTCGGCCGATTCTAGTCCGTTTCATGCACTATTACTCAACTTTTTGGGGACCCAAAGCAATTTCCACGATTGATGAACCCCGGGGTCCATTTATGTGTCCATCGTCAACACTCACAGGTTTGGCCAATTCTGACCTATTTCGTGGACTATTACTCACCGTTTTGGGGTCCCGAAGCGATTTCCATAGTTGTTGAACCCCAAGGTGTGCTTACGTGTTGGTCATCAACACTCCCAGTTCTGGCTGATTCTGGCCCGTCTCATGGACGATTAATCACCGTTTTGGGGTCCCAAAGCGATTTCCATGGTTGTCGAACTCCAAGGTGCGCTTACGTGTCGGTAGTCAACAATCACAGTTTGGGCCGATTCTGGCCCGTTTCTTGGACTATTACTCTATTTTGGGGTCTCGGAGTCATTTCCACGATTGACGAACCCTAGGATGTGTTTACTTGTCGGTCATCAACACTCACATATTCGGCCGATTCTAGTCCGTTTTGTGCACTATTACTCAACGTTTTGGGGACCCGGAGCAATTTCCATCATAGATGAACCCCGGGGTGTGTTTATGTGTCTGTCGTCAACACTCATAGTTTTGGCCAATTCTGACTTGTTTTGTGGACTATTACTCACCGTTTTGCGGTCCCGAAGCAATTTCCATAGTTGTTGAACCCCAAGGTGTGCTTACGTGTTGGTCATCAACACTCCCAGTTCTGGCCGATTCTGGCCCGTTTCATGGACTATTACTCACCGTTTTGGGGTCCCAAAGCGATTTCCATGGTTGTCGAACTCCAAGGTGCGCTTACGTGTCGGTCATCAACAATCACAGTTTGGGCCGATTTTGGCCCGTTTATTGGACTATTACTCAATTTTGGGGACCCAGAGTGATTTCCACGATTGATGAACCCCAGGGTGCGTTTATGTGTCCGTTGTCAACACTCACAGTTTTGGCCAATTCTGACCTGTTTCGTGGACTATTACTCACCGTTTTGGGGTCCCGAAGTGATTTCCATAGTTGTTGAATCCCAAGGTGTGCTTATGTGTAGGTCATCAACACTCGTAGTTTTGGCCGATCCTGGCCCGTTTCATGGACTATTACTAACCATTTGGGATCCCAAAGCGATTTCCATGGTTGTCGAACTCCAAGGTGCGCTTACGTGTCGGTCATCAACAATCACAGTTTGGCCCGATTCTGGCCCATTTCTTGGACTATTACTCTATTTTGGGGTCTCAGAGTCATTTCCATGATTGACGAACCCCGGGGTGCGTTTATGTGTCGGTCGTCAACACTCACATATTCGGCCGATTCTAGTATGTTTTGTGCATTATTACTCAGCGTTTTGGGGACCCAGAGAGATTTCCACGATTAATGAACCCCGGGGTGCGTTTATGTGTCCGTTGTCAACACTCAATGTTTTGGCCAATTCTGACCTGTTTCATGGACTATTACTCACCGTTTTGGGGTCCCGAAGCGATTTCCATAGTTGTTGAACCCCAAGGTGTGCTTACGTGTTGGTCATCAACACTCCTAGTTCTGGCCGATTCTGGACCGTTTCATGGACGATTACTCACCGTTTTGGGGTCCCAAAGCGATTTCCATGGTTGTCGAACTCCAAGGTGCGCTTACGTGTCGGCCATCAACAATCACGGTTTGGGCCGATTTGGGCCCGTTTCTTGGACTATTACTCTATTTTGGGGTCTCAGAGTCATTTCCACGATTGACGAACCCTAGGGTGTGTTTACTTGTCGGTCATCAACACTCACATATTCGGCCGATTCTAGTCTGTTTTGTGCACTATTACTCAGCGTTTTGGGGCCCCAGAGCAATTTCCATGATAGATGAACCTCGGGGTGTGTTTATGTGTCCGTCGTCAACACTCATAGTTTTGGCCAATTCTTACTTGTTTCGTGGACTATTACTCACCGTTTTGGGGTCCCGAAGTGATTTCGATAGTTGTTGAACCCCAAGGTGTGCTTACGTGTTGGTCATCAACACTCCCAGTTCTGGCCAATTCTGGCCCGTTTCATGGACTATTACTCACCATTTTTGGGTCCCAAAGCGATCTCCATGGTTGTCGAACTCCAAGGTGCACTTACGTGTTGGTCATCAACAATCACAGTTTGGGCCGATTTTGGCCCGTTTCTTAGACTATTTCTCTATTTTGGGGTCTCGGAGTTATTTCCACGATTGACGAACCCCGGGGTGCGTTTACGTGTCGGTCATCAACACTCACATATTCGGCTTATTCTAGTACGTTTTGTCCATTATTACTCAGTGTTTTGGGGACCCAGAGCGATTTCCACGATTGATAAACCCCGGGGTGCGTTTATGTGTTCGTCGTCAACATTCACAGTTTTGGCCAATTCTGACCTGTTTCGTGGACTATTACTCACCGTTTTGGGGTCCCGAAGCGATTTCCATAGTTGTTGAACCCAAAGGTGTGCTTACGTGTAGGCCATCAACACTCACAGTTTTGGCCGATTCTGGCCCGTTTCATGGACTATTACTCACCGTTTGGGGTCCGAAAGCGATTTCCATGGTTGTCGAACTCCAAGGTGCGCTTACGTGTCTGTCATCAACAATCACAGTTTGGGCCGATTCTGGCCCGTTTCTTGGACTATTACTCTATTTTGGGGTCTCGGAGTCATTTCCACGATTGACGAACCCCGGAGTGTGTTTACGTGCCAGTCATCAACACTCACATATTCGGCCGATTCTAGTCCGTTTCATGCACTATTACTCAACTTTTTGGGGACCCAGAGCAATTTCCACGATTGATGAACCCCGGGGTCCATTTATGTGTCCATCGTCAACACTCACAGGTTTGGCCAATTCTGACCTATTTCGTGGACTATTACTCACCGTTTTGGGGCCCCGAAGCGATTTCCATAGTTGTTGAACCCCAAGGTGTGCTTACGTATTGGTCATCAACACTCCCAGTTCTGGCTGATTCTGGCCCGTCTCATGGATGATTAATCACCGTTTTGGGGTCCCAAAGCGATTTCCATGGTTGTCGAACTCCAAGGTGCGCTTATGTGTTGATCATCAACAATCACAATTTGGGCCGATTCTGGCCCGTTTCTTGGACTATTACTCTATTTTGGGGTCTCGAAGTCATTTCCACGATTGACGAACCCTAGGGTGTGTTTACTTGTCGGTCATAAACACTCACATATTCGGCCGATTCTAGTCCGTTTTGTGCACTGTTACTCAACGTTTTGGGGACCCAGAGCAATTTCCATCATAGATGAACCCCGGGGTGTGTTTATGTGTCCGTCGTCAACACTCATAGTTTTGGCCAATTCTGACTTGTTTCGTGGACTATTACTCATCGTTTTGGGGTCCCGAAGCGATTTCCATAGTTGTTGAACCCCAAGGTGTGCTTACGTGTTGGTCATCAACACTCCCAGTTCTGGCTGATTCTGGCCCGTTTCATGGACTATTACTCACCGTTTTGGGGTCCCAAAGCGATTTCCATGGTTGTCGAACTCCAAGGTGCGCTTATGTGTCGGTCATCAACAATCACAGTTTGGGCCGATTTTGGCCTGTCTCTTGGACTATAACTCTATTTTGGGGTCTCGGAGTCATTTCCACGATTGACGAACCCCGGGGTGCATTTACGTGTCGGTCATCAACACTCACATATTTGGCCAATTCTAGTACGTTTCGTGCATTATTACTCAGCGTTATGGGGACCCAGATTGATTTCCACGATTGATGAACCCCAGGGTGCGTTTATGTGTCCGTTGTCAACACTCACAGTTTTGGCCAATTCTGACCTGTTTCGTGGACTATTACTCACCGTTT